>NW_004567113.1:22224180-22284739 GCF_000260355.1 Condylura cristata | reverse complement strand
CCACTCTGCCTCTGGTGAATCCTCTCACCCTCCGCATCTCTGACCTGTACCCCAGTTCTGTACGAATAAATAAATAAATCTTAAAAAAAAACTGTATATGATTGTTAATGCAAAGTTATATAGTATATATATTTGTACATATGTATACATATAGAATTAAAATATGTGATTATATATAATATACATGCTATACATATGCTATTGGAATAATTGCTATTTTTGAAGTCAAAACTCTCTAATGTAACATCATTACATTAATAATCATAAATAGTGACTTAACCAACCTCATTATGGAGTTAAGTATGCATTTATTTTCTCTAGACAGCAGCAAAAGTAACAAATGCAATGTGAACATTTTGCGCCAAATCAATTAATGAATGGAAACACTTTCCCCTGGGGTATGCAGTCTAGTTTTGTTATTTAGTGAGCTATTTCCTTGACCTTAGATTTTCCAAGACAATTGTGAGATTTTTGGAAGAATGACTTAATTTCTTGTGCTTAACTCTGTAGTTGAGTTTTGTTAGGAGTCTAAGAAAATTTTTATATTAAATAACACTATTTGCAAGTAACTGATGGAAAATTTTCAAAAAATGTAGTCTGATAATTTGTCTGCTATACAATATAATAATGATAGATATGTCACCATAAATTTGCAAACCCATTTAAAAATAACACCAATAATGAATTCTAATGTAAACGATGGAATTGGAATAATAATGATGTATCAGTGTAGATTCATCTATTAGCACTCTGGTGAAAATATTTATAATAGGTATGTATGTATGTAGATATGTATGTATGTATGTATGTATGTATAAAGGTTAATAGGGTTATATGGAAATTCTCTATTCAATATTGCCATAGTACTAAAACTCCTTTATTACACACAGACAGATAAACACAATAGTATACAATTGCTTCAAGAACTCATCACTTGAATTTGTTGTTTATGAACTTTTTGTAGTATTCTGTGCAAGTTTTGGATTACAGGATTCTTACACTATATGTAAACCTTTGCATGAAATTGAGATATCATTTTATACTACCTTTTCATGACTTCACTTGTAAAACGCCAATTCATTTGACTATATATTTATATACACTTACCTTCCAAGGCAATAGGAAAGTTAGCACATCACACTACCAACTAAAAACATGATATACATCATAATTTGCTGTAAAACTGACTTCTTTTCATCAACTAATTGGAACTAAGTAAAAATAAAGCACATGTATTGTATATTTTACCCATTCCGTGAATATCATTTGAACAACAAGTATGTAGAAGGAAGGAATAAAAGCCCTGCTATGCATTGCAAATGCATAGGTTATAATGGCACCTGCAAAAATGGATTCAACATTTATTTTTGTAGTTCTGTCAAAAATTTCCTTTTCAAAGCTATATTTTTCCAATCAAAACAATTCCAAAGGAGTTCTTGTGTTAGTGAAAAAGTTGTAAATGTTTCTTTCAGCAGATTATATGTCAACATATTGGTTATTCTCCATGTATCAAACTCCAGATCTTTAGTTAGCATTAAATTGAATCTCAAATTTATTAACAATTGGTTCATTAGATCTGTAAGGATGGAAAAAGGAGATTTGCAACAATCAGGTCATGAACTCTTCAGATAAATCTGTCCAGCATTGTCTTTATTTTGATCCAAGGTAAGACATGGAATCAACCCAAATGCCCAAAGGTAGATGTTTGAATTAAAAAGATGTGGTACATATGTACAATGGGATATTACTCAGCAATCCAAAAAGATATTGCCACACAAGGCCAAACTCAGATGAAACAAAACTGAAAACCGTTTCTTAGACATGCAGATGAAAAGTGCTGCTTCTTTTCAAATTGTTTCCTTCTGTCAAAACTGTGTTCATATGTGAGGAGAAATCAGTTGGAAAGTTTAAATATGACTCCTACACCTAAAAGCAAGTACATTATATCAATAGTAGATCATTTTATGCTGACTGGAACTTGCACCTTGATTTCAGATTTTTTGACCCTGCCTATGCTTTGGTTTTTTTATTTTTTATTTTTAGCCTTGTGTGGTGATACCTTATGGTTTTGGTTTAATTTTTTCTGATTGCTGATTGTGAATACCCTTTCATGCCCCCACTGATCATCTGTATATCTTCACTGAAAAAGTTTACTTAGTTCCTCTCCCCATGTTAAATCAGATTTATTTGGCGGTTTCTCAAACTCCTAAAAATGGAACTTCCATATGACCCAGCAAACCCACTCCTATGTTATCTACCCCAAAGATACAAAAATACCAAATCAAAAAGATGCCTGCACCCCCATGCTTATTGCTGCTTTATTTACAATTGGAAAGACATGGAATCAACCCAACTGTCCAAAGGTAGATGACTGGGTTAAAAAGATGTGGTATATATACACAATGGAATATTACTCAGCAACCAAAAAAGATAAACACATGCCTTTCACAGCAACATGGATGGAGCTGGAAGGGATCATGCTTAGTGAAAAAAGCCAGAAAGAAAAAGAAAAATACCGGAGCATAAAGGAAATAACAATAATAATAATGAGAAACTATATATCAGAGACATTTTATAGAGGTGGAGTGGGGAATGGGATAAAAAATGGCAGGGGGGGAGTGGGGGAGAGCATTGGACTATGGTGATGGCACACAGGTGATTTGGTGGTGGGAAGCCCACGGGGATTACAACTGCAATGGAAAAAAGGCACAAAATGATGTAAAAATAAACTATTATATTATTTAAAAAATTAGAAATCTAAAAAAAAAATTCTTTGTCTTGAATTCTTGGAAGTTTCATGAAGATGTATCTTTTAATTCTTGTTACATTTAAGTAGCCAATTGTTCTTTTAGCTTTATGCATTTGCACATTTGGTATCTCCTGCAGGTTTGGGAAGTTCTCTATTTCTTAGAATGAGTTCTCTCTTCTCTCGTGTCTTCGCCTTCTGCAGTACTCACTATTCTTGCATTACCTTTTCTCATGTAGTTGGACAATTGTAAAACTGTTTGTTTTTTTTCTTCATAATTCTCTTCTTCCACCTAGGTTTTATGTGTATATTTTCCATTTCTTTGAATTTTGTTATTATGGCTATTTTGAACTCTATATCTGATAAGAAAAAAAGGATCACCCATGTATTTGTGGTTAGCATTTCAACATCTATCTTTTTTTTTTTTAAAGGTTTATTTTATTTCTGCATACTTAACTGGGGTACAGGCCAGAGATGCAGGGGTGGTGAGAGGCTTCACCAGAGACAGAGTGGGGAGCAGAACAGGCTGACTGACTAGGTACACTGCTGACGGGAGCACTGGGCAGGTCAGGAGTGGTCTGCCGCACCATGTGGTCACCTCCGGGGCAGGCGGGGATCAAACTCATTGGAAGTGGCTTTAGCTTCTTAGTGCTGTGCTTTAACCTGCTGTGCCACCAGACAGGGCCTCAACATCTATCTTTGATGAAATATTTTCTTGAGGACTATTTTGTCACTTTCTTGAGAATTGTTATTTTTAAATCTTTTTTTAAAGATTTATTTATGCAAAAGAAAAAAGAAAAAAGAAAAAAGAAAAAAAGAGATTTATTTATGCATACAGAACTGGGGTACAGGCCAGAGGTGCAGATGGTGAGAGGATTCACCAGAGAAAGAGTGGGGAGCAGACAGGCAGTTTGATGAAGTACACTGCTGAGGGGAGCAGCGTCAAGACAGGAGAGGTCTACTCCACATGTGGATCACCTCCAGGGCCAGGGATTGAACCAGTGCTAAAGCAGCTGCTGACAGCTTGCAATGCTGTACTCTACCCCACTGTGCCACCTGGGAGGGCCCAAGAATTGTTATTGTTTAAGCATGCTAAGGGTTGCATAACTTCTACTGTTCCAAAAGATGGTGCTCTGGCATTTTCCTTTTCTTTATTTTTAACTTTTCTTGACTTGAACTTCTAGCTGGAAGAATTGATCTGCAGTTGCTGAATCAAGGAATGGGGGAGAGAGGAAGAGGCCTATTGTGGTCCACTCACTAGTCAGATTTGGTGTGGGGGAAGCTAACTCTTGTTTGTGGCACCACTGATACCTCTCTCCCCTTTGTCTCCAGACCATAGTCTCGGAGAGTATTTCATAGTATCAACACTGATATGAAGAACTGGGAGAAGTGAAGTACAGCACAGCATTCTGAGAATCTAGTCCCCTGGAATACCCTGCCCTTCACACATAACTTCTCTCAGTCAATTGTGCTCCTACACACTACTAACTGTCCTGTCCTAGGACCACCAGTCAAACATGGGGACATATTAGTTTAAAAGAACGTCTACACCTCTATGTTTATGGTAGCACTATTACAATAGGGAAGATGTGGAATCAACCCAAATGCCTGAAAATACATCACTGGATCAAGAAGATGTGGCACATATACACAAAGGAATATTACTCACCAACCAAAAAGATAAACTCATGCTATTTGTGGCAACATGGATGGAGTTGGAAGGCATAGTGCTTAGTGAAATAAGACAGAATGAAAAAGAAAAATATCAGATGGTTTCACTCATAGAAGGAGAATAAAGGATCAGGGGGAAAAATTAATTATAATAAAAAATGAAAATCAACCAACAACTATAAACCAGAGACATTCTACGGGGGCAGAGATGGGAATAGGATCAAAACTGGCACAGGAAGAATGCATGGGACTATGGTGACGTCACGTTGGTGAATTAGTGATGTGAAGTCCACGGGGATTACAACCAAGATGAAAAAATGTACAAAATAAGAATGAAGTTATGTGTGTGTATGTGTGTGTTTGTGTGTATACAAGCAAACAAAAAAACAGGAACAACAAATATTGGTGGGGATGTAGAGAAAAAGAAACTCTCCTACACTGCTGGTGGGAATGAAAATTTGTCCAACCCCCTATGGAAAAGGAAAACTATATAGAGTTTCCTCAAACTACTCAAAATGGAATTGTCATATGAGCCAGCAACTCCAGTCCTAGGACCCTAACCAAAGGACACAAAAACATTAATTCAAAAAGATACCGCACCCCTATGTTTATTGCAGCATTATTCACAGTAGGTAAAATATGGAAATAACGCAAAGCCCCAAAATAGATGACTGGATGAAGAATATGTGCTATGTATATAAGTGGAATACTATTCAGGAATAAAAAAGATAATCTCATGCCATTTGCAGCAGCATAGACAAAGCTTGAAGGGATTATGCACCATGAAATAAGCCAGAAGGAAAAAAATATCATAAATATTGAATGGTTTCACTTATAGGAGTGATATAGGGGAACCAAACAAGGGATCAGGAAAATAGTAATAATCATAATAATAAAACAAAACTAGTAGGCAGACATATATGAGACATTCTATGAGTCAGGGAGAAGAAAAGGGATCAAAACAGGACAGAGAAGGGCACTGGGTGGTGAAGGTTCCTGAGTGAACTGCTGGTAGGAATTTTATGGGAAATAAACAATGATGTAAAAGATATAAATAAAAATTATATTAAAATAATAAAGTGCAGGCCCTCCCTGGTGGCACAGCGGGTTAAAGCACAGCACTGAGAAGCTAAAGCCACTTCCTCATGAGTTCAATTCCCGCCTGCCCCGAAGGTGACCACATGGCGTGGCAGACCTCTCCTGACCCGCCCGCTGCTCCCTCCGCAGTGTACTTCGTCCATCTGCCTGTTCTGTTCCTCACTCTGTCTCTGGTGAAGCCTCTTACCGCCCCTGAGTCTCTGGCCTGTACCCCAGTTCTATATGCACAAATAAATAAATCTTAAAAAAAAAATAATAAAGTGCAACCTGAATCTGAAAAAAAGAAAACTTCAAAGAAAGAAACTTTGAGCAATCATACTCAAAGAATTCTAATTCAGTTGTACAATAGTTTTTTCTTTTATTTTTGTCAGAAGATCATCACTTTCCATTATTCTGATGCTTTACTAAAATATGCTATAAAACATTAATCCATTGGGCGCCCTCTCCATTTGTTCTCATCCTTCTCCCTTTCCTTTCCCTCTGAGATTGTCAATTCTGTTATAAGGGTTAGTTTAATCAACATTTCAAGAAGAAAAAAAGGAAAGTAAGTCTCAATTAAAATATATAGGTGTGGAGATGGTTTAATATTCTAGATTTGTAAGTTTAAGAATTTTCAATAGAAATTCTTTTTTTCATTTAGCTTCTTACTCACCTAAAAGTTGAAAATGCAGGCAAGAACTTCCCAAATTTAATCTGATTAAATAATCCTGAAAAATTTGATAAAGAAAAAATATTGTATAATCTAGGTGACTACATATGTAAGCTTAGCAACTCTTGACCTGCTGATCACACTCAATCTTCAGACATTGAACCCATTTGCATATAAACAAGAACTTCTATTTTTGCTTTATTTAAGTTCCATCCCAATGTTCCATATGCTATGTATTTTCTTTTTATAAATCTTTTTTTTATTTTTAATGATTTAATTTTATTTATTTATCTTTTATGTATACAAGAACTGGAGTGTAGGCCAAAACTGGTGGTGGTGGTGGTGGTAGGTGTGGGCAGTGAGAGGATTCACCAGAGAAAAAGTGGTTAGCAGAATTGGTTGATTTATTGAAATATACTGCTGAGGGGAACAGAGGTGAGACAGGAGAGGTCTGCTGTGCCACGTGGATTGCCATCCTGGCAGGTGACAGAACTCATGGGGCAGTGGCTGGTGATTGCTTGATAAGAGACTTTAATCCCTACACCACTGGGTAGACCCTGATATATATTTTTATTGAAGTGTGGCTGTTATATTTTAACTTTCTTATTGATTTCTACATGATTGTAACCATAAAATCAATTTTTAAAAGCTCCGCATTTCACCAGGATGTCTGTGAAGTGGACGTCAGCTCTTCTGCTGCTCCAGCTGGGTTGTTACTTTAGCATTGGGGGCTGTGGGAAGGTGCTGGTTTGGCCCATAGAATACAGCCACTGGATCAACATGAAGACAATCCTGGATGAACTTGTTGCAAGAGGTCACCAAGTGGTTGTTCTGACATCTTCAGCTTCCATTTTTATTGACCCCAGCAAACCCTCTGCCTTTAAATTTGAGGTTTTTCCTATATCTTTCCCCAAAGATGAACTTAATACTCTATTCAAGAAAGGGTTGGATGAATGGATGTATAATTTTTCTAAAGATTCCTTTTGGACATACTTTTCAAAAATGCAAGGACTCTTTTGGGAATATTTTGATTTTCTTGAAAAAGTCTGTGGAGATGTAGTCAAGAACAAGAAGCTTGTGACAAAACTCCAAGAATCAAGATTTGATATTGTTCTTGCAGATGCTGTGGGCCCCTGTGGTGAGCTGCTGGCAGAGCTGTTGAAAGTACCATTTGTGTACAGTTTCCGTTTCACACCTGGATACCAATTTGAAAAGCATATTGGCAAACTTCCAATCCCACCCTCCTATGCGCCTGTTGTTTTGTCAGAATTAAGTGATCACATGACATTTATGGAGAGAGTAAAAAACATGATATATGTGCTCTACTTTGACTTTTGGTTCCAAACAATAAATCACAGGAAGTGGAATGAGTTTTATAGTGAAGTACTAGGTAAGTCATGTTTTTAATTAGTGAAGTGAGATCTTAATTTTCTCTAGTGTCTTGGAAGAGGTGTTCATATAACTATATGGTTAGAAGGATTTTTCCTTTATATGGGGAGTGATGAAGTGTTAATAAGAGTGATCTCTCAATCTCATGATTATTTTGAAAAGGTTTCAATTACAGGATTGTCAGTACCCTGTGGTTCATGATTATTGTGAGATACTTTTATGGAATTAGGAAACACAGTTTCAGCATTTGAAATCTCTTGAAGAAATATCCATTCTTGCTTATCTGTTTGTGATAGACTTTATTTTATACAGAATTTTTAGATCCATAACAATGTTAAATTCAGATTTCTCATATAGCCCCTGCAATCCACTCATGCATAGAGGTCCTTACTTTCAACAATTTCCACCAGAGTGGTACATCTGTTAGAATTGATGATCCTATGTGAAACAGCACCCAAACTCCACAATGTATGGTATTACATGTTCTAAGTTTTCTTTACAATATATAGCCACTTCCGTGATAAGATACAAAGTTTTACTGTTTTAAAAATCCTCCCTGTTACCTTTTTATCCTATAGGCTCATTTGATACAATCTTATTCATCTTTTAAAAGGTATTGACATTCCATTAATTACCCTGATCCAGTCAGACACTAGAATGGGCAGTTACACTTTCCTAGTAGTGTATTCTATGGAGCACTGACGTGATTCTTTCCTCTGATATTCCCTCAGTCTGCTTGTATAAAATTTAAGCTATTTTGCCATATTGTTTGAAGGGTCTTCTCTCCCCCCCATCAATGGAAAGGTAGTGGCACTATATTAACTCAGCCCATAACTTGAATTTTGCAATTATTATTATTATTCTATGTAATTATTCTATGTAAGTGCTTGCAGATCTTCTCAGAGCAGGCCTAAAACTTTGTTGGGTGGAGATCCAAGTTCATAGTCTAGATTTTGGAAAATGTTACTTCTATTCAAAGACACAGTGAGCCAAAATTAAGGATAGCCACTTCTTTTCCATAAATTGTGAAAATTTTTCAGTTACAATTTACAAATATTATTTCTTACAATGATGTTATTAAACACTGTTCTGAACTAAATGCACAGTAGGTCCAAAATGAAGCCATATTTTTAAGAATGTCACAGCTTCTTGGGAAATGTAGGTTCAGGGAAATAGGATACTAGATGTAGACTGTGTACAAAGAAAAGTGTTTCTATTTGTTAATTGACATGAAGTTCAAGTAATAATGTGCACATTGCCTCTGTTATATTTGAGCTTTAAGGATAAACATATACCAGTTTAACTCTATGTTGACCAGCACTTAGAACTTGTTTCTGTCATGAATGTATTGACATATTAGACATTCGAGTGTTGACCTCCAAAGGCAATCACCTACTCCATTTAAAAAAAAAAATGAGTTTATCCAAATAATTGTACCATAATTATCTTGATATGTCTCTCTCTCTCTCTATATATATATATATACACACAAATCTTGACAATATATTTGAGAAATGCATAAAAATTACTACATGGACAAAAATAGAAGGCTTTTTTTTTTTGAGGGTGTGTTTATAGGCAGACATGGTCACATCTCTGAATCCAAAGTGCATAAGTCTCTGTATGCCTTTGGAAGGTCCTCCCCTCCCTCTCAGACCTGCCAGAGGGTGAAACATCTCCTTTGGGAGATGTAAGGCCCTGTGGAATCCTGTACTTGCTGATTCACCAGTTCAGGAGCTCAATTATTCTAGGCCCTTGATCATTTAATTGAACTTATATAAGTTTAATAGAGTGTATGTAAAATAAGTATTCATTTATTTTGCACAAAATTCTTAAGCTTTGTAAGATATCTATATAACAGCGCATATTTTGATTTACACAAGGTGCTTAAACTTTTTAATATACACATAGGCACATATTCATAACGTGATTTTTTAATGTATTTTTGTCATGTATATTTATCCTGAATTACAATTTTACATATTGGTCTATCTACATCATTCCACGCTCCTTTCAGAATTTCAACTGGTATTTAAGTTACAGTTTTCTCATTTCCTCCACCTTTGTTTCTTCTACCCCTCCAGGGAGACCCACTACATTAGCTGAGACCATGGGGAAAGCTGAAATGTGGCTCATTCGAACCTACTGGGATTTTGAGTTTCCTCGCCCATTCCTGCCAAATTTTGAGTTTGTTGGAGGACTTCACTGCAAACCTGCCAAACCCCTGCCTAAGGTAGCCTCCCACACTTTTATTTCCTTTATTTGCTTTGAGGCTCTTCACTAGGATACAACATTACTAAAAGTGCACTCTTCAAAAACAAAAACTTGAAGTCCAACAATATTTGCAGCCAAGCCCAATGTTTATCTGCTGTAGCCCTTAAATGACTGCTCATTTGATATGCTAGAGTTTTACATTTTTTTTATTTTAAAGATTTATTTATTTATGCATACAGAACTGGGGTATAGGCTAGAGGTGCAGGGGCAGTGAGAGGATTCACCAGAGACAGTGGGGAGCAGAACAGGCAGATGTACTGACATACACTGCTGAGCAGGACAGGAGAGGACTGCCATGCCATGTAGGTCACCTCCCTGCATGGGGATTGATGTGCTACAGTGACTGTAGTAGCTTTTAGTGCTGTGCTTCAACCTGTTATATCACCTGGGAGGGTCCTACAGTTTGACATCTTAGGGTATTTCCTAAACAGGCTGTTCTTGCCAACTCCAAGTCTGTACAAATCTTGTCAAAGACTTAAAGAAATCTGGCTGACAAAATGAGCACAGAGAAAGGGCACAGTGCATAGATGGTAAGGACCATTCATTCTGCCTACTTAACTGACACCAAATAACTTCTACTATATCTGAAAATTGCCCTTTGTGTAAAATTAAAAAAGATCTCTATGCATAAAGATGATATTTCTTATGAGATCATTTTATGAGAACATTTTGTTTGTCTACTTTCCAACTGACAGCAACATGAAGGTCATATTTAATGATTAATCTACCACCAACTTTATTTATAAAATATAACTATATAAAGCACCTTTCAAAAAGCGCAAAAGTTACCTGAGGTATAATTACTTTTCAAACAGTCTTTATATTTTCCAAATTTATTAAGGTAATGGATGTATAACATTACAAATCTTTTAAAGTATTCATTGTGATGACTTGACTTACATATATGTTGTAAAGAGATATCCCTCATTAGTTGATTAATGCATCTATCACTTCATATATGTGCATTTGTGTGTGTGTGTTCAGCACTGCCTTTTAAAGGAATACTTGGTTAAAAAATAGCAATAATTGCATAGTATACCTTTTTCAAAGTATGACCTTGCTTGATATCTACATGGGAATATATACTACTTCCTCTTTTGATTGAGACCTCACTAAGCTCAGAAACTGCCATTCATGTTTTCCACATAATATGTATCATGGTGTCTTTCATAGGAGACACTCAAAACAAGTATTTGTTGATTCAATGAATACAAGTTCTAATCATGGCAAATTTCAATTATACAATATAATGTTATCAAATATACCCAGCAGGATTTACATTATGTTATATAATATAATGGATTATAAAATATTTTAAATCAATGTTTGTGATTGAATGCCAACTTTCCCTATTTATTCCGCTCCAATTTCCTGGGATTGTTGATAGCTGCCTTTGCTGTTCGAAAAATCCTTGGTATGAGGATTCACACTTGTTATTTCAGCTTCTGTTGCTTGTGTTTTTGGTGTTCTATAAAATATTATTACCAAGACCATTATTAAGGTTTTTTTTTTCCTTTCTGCTAGCTCATTGTGAATACATATATACAAATGAAATTTACAAATGAAGTTATAGAGATGCAGAAACAGTATATGGCAGCAATTCAAAAAAAGAAAAAGGTTGAATCTATACTAAATTTCCAAAACTAGGGAATCATTAAAGGATTTTTTTCTACATATGTAAACTAAAATGAAAGTTTTATTTATGGAAGGAAAGAAATGTATATTAGGATTGCAATTTTGTGACAGAACAAAAGGCTAGAATGAAAACAAGAAAATTCATAGAAGTAAGTAGAATGATGTTTACCAGGGGTCTCTGAAGGGAAAAGGGAAAATTATTTTGTAATGGTTATGGAATTTTAGTTTTGTAAGACAACTGCCGAAGATTGCTTGTACATCAACGGGAATGTAATCACCTCTATTGAACTGTATACACTTGGACATTGTTAAAAATAAATGTGTAATTTTTATTTTGCCACTTTCTATAAAAGGTACTATTCTAGTAATATCTACACTAATGGTCTTTTTTTAATTTTTGAACAATCCTGCCAGTACTGTTTACTGTGTTATTGTTCTTTGTGATGGAGAAAATTCTTTTTTCACAGGAAATGGAAGAGTTTGCACAGAGCTCTGGAGAAAATGGTATTGTGGTGTTTACTCTGGGCTCAATGGTCACTAACATGTCAGAAGAGAGAGCAAATGTGGTTGCATCAGCCCTTGCCCAGATTCCACAAAAGGTTAGAGAAAGTAACTTAATAGTGGACAACTACTAAATGTGACTTTTACTTTGCAAGTAGATGTGGATTTATGCACACATGGTAAATTATAAACATGACTGCTTTATCTTAGGCATTGGCTCTAGCAAAAATGTACATGAGAGGTATGAAAGCATTAAGAAGACATGGAAATACCGGGTAAAAGGTCACATGTTAATCAATGCCTTTGATGCTTGTAGTGCATAACTGATATACCTATTAGAATAAAATTCAATATCATCACAATTCTGATTTATGTTACCAGCCCTGCTTTTATTTTTTTTAAAGATTTATTTTTATTTATTCATATAGAATTGGGGTACAGGCCAGAGATGTGGAGGGTGAGAGGATTCATCAGAGACAGAGCGGGGAGCAGAACAGGCAGATCGACGAAGTACACTGCTGAGGGGAGCAGCGGTCGGGTCAGGAGAGGTCTGCCACGCCATGTGGATCACCTCCAGGGCAGGCAGGAATCGAACTCATGCGGAAGTGGCTTAAGCTTCTCAGTGCTATGCTTTAACCCGCTGCGCCACCAGGGAGGGCCCCATCTGCTGTTATTTTAATACAGCAGAATCTTCCTTTCCACATTGAAAGAATTTCCAGTCTGAAAACAATAATACTCTATGTTATTATTAACAAAAAACCTCTTAAATTTTTTAAAGATTTTGTTTAATATTAACAAGAACAATTCACATATTTCTAAATAGGAAATATTAGTTACTAAAATTATTAATATTCATTATCTAATCATCAGCTAATACTCAGCATTATTTAACTTTCTAGAGAAGTTGATTTCTAGATTAGTCATTTTGCAAAATGACTAAAGAAAATTCAATGCATTTAAAATAACTTATGGAACAAGTATGTGTAAGTAAATCTTATTATGTGATACTTAAAAAGAAACATTTAGTGCCTCCTTAGAGGACAACAATATTGTATAAATAGCTAAAACAAAATAAATCTCGAAGTTTTAGTAAGGTTGTGATCTTCATAAAAATAATACTGACTGCCTAAAGTTCTCTTAAATGCTTGTATTGATCATGGATCTACTTGTCTACTTGAGACAAACATTTCACACACAGAGAAACATTGTGATTGCATCCATTCTTTAATGAATATGAAAACAAATACACAAAAGTGGTGTAGCTGTTATTCCAGTTTTAGCAGTACAGTCCCTTAGTACCTTTTATCCTCACTACACATCTTCTGAGAAATGCATTTAACTAGATTGTGCTGAACTTTGCCTATGCTCTAATGTTGAACTTTTCCTATTGAAGTATGATATTTTTTTACTCTAACAGGTTCTATGGAGATTTGATGGCAAGAGGCCAGCTACCTTAGGGGCAAATACTCGACTCTATCAGTGGATCCCTCAGAATGACCTTCTTGGTAAGACTCTGGAAAGCAAACACTCAAATAAGGGCAATTACAACCAAAGCGATAATATAGCAAAACTGTTACAAGGCAGGGTGAGGGCATGCCAGAACCCCCAAACCTGCCTGCTTTGCATTGAGACAAAATATATTCTAGTGCATAATGGAGAGGAACTTTAATACAATTATGTGCAACAAAGAAAAGACAAAGAATATAGTTTCCAAATCAAACACCCAAAGTTAACCCATTCCCTCATGGAAAAATGTCCAGTCAAACTAGGTTGGCCAAAGCAGGGCCACATAGACCTAAAGACAGCCACAAAGCTAAGCCCATCTCCTGGTAGGGAATCATAGGAAAGATCAGGAAAGACCAGACAAGTTTGGAAGAAGCACAAAATCACAATCAAGATAAGTGCTGTTGTAACTACCCCAAGGTCTCCCACCGACATCTGATTCAACCATTTCTAGGCCAAGAAGCAAGTGCAGTTTCTTCACTTGTCTCTTCTCTATGCCTCCTCAGGCCCTCTGTCCTTTCTCCTTCTCTCTCTAGTCTTCTCTCCAGCTTTTGCTCCCTGCTCAGCTCCACCCTTCCTTGGGTGGGGCAGGGAACTTGGAACTTCCCCTTTCCCTGGGGACCACCCTGTTACAAAATCTTGAAAGAAATGTTTAACTTCTTTATATTTACACTGCTGTCCTATGTAGAAAAGGATAAAATAAACAAAGTGATACAGTTTCATTCCTTCTGACCTAAAGAATATACATATCTTTATTTCAGTACTAATTACTACTCACAGAGAATTTCTCCCCCCCCCCCTTTTTTTTAAATATAATTTTAACATGGAAGAAATAAGGTTTAAGTCAGAGGTGCTGTGGATAAGAGGATTCACCAGAGACAGAGTGGGGAGCAGAAGAGGAGGATTTATTGAAACACACTGCTAAGGGGAGCAGCGGATGTGAGGAGAGGTCTGTTGCAATATATGGATTAGCTATGCCGTGGCCTGGATTTGCGCTCAGGCCCTAGCGGTGCCATCACTTAGACATAAGTCATCAGGGAGGCCTTCACAGAGAATTTTTCAGTAACTATATGGATTATCTTTTCCTTCCTTGAATTTTAAATATTTGTCAGCTGTTTGCATATCTGTATAATTGGAGGGTATATTTTCCACACCTTTTTAAGTGCACATGATTCAGTCACACTAACAAAACTCCCCTTCGGTATCTCATTTCCCTCTCCTTCCCCACCCCTCCTGGTAACCAGTAAGTTTTTATTTACATTGTCTCCGTCTCCTAGTCCCCCTTCTTATTTCTACCTTTTCCCTTGTTACCAGTTGTCAGTATCTCTTAAAAAATAACAGTCCTGGGCCCTCTCTGATGGCACAGCAGGTTGGAGCCCTGCACTGTGAAGCCAAGCCGTGGCAATCGCCTTTTTCATAAGAACTTAACACATCCTAGGGTAAAATTCATTCCTTTCTTCTTATGTTTCTAGTGCCACCATGTCAAATTTCCTGAAGCCTTAATATCTACATTATCTGTTTAATCCATGATCAATATCTTAATATCTGTTTATCAGTGAGTTCAGTATTTGTTTAAGGAACTATGTTCTAGCATGAGGTCTTAAATTCTGTTTTTTCTCAGAGGCTTTATTTCATTATCCATGGTGTTCTTTCTACTTTGTTTAGCAGACACACTTGTATTTATTTTCAAACTAAAAATCAGACAACAATGTTATTTTACCTTTCTAGAGGACAAAAATGATTCCTGTTCTGCACTCTGAAAGACTTTAAAGAATTATATGGTCTTCTGTTATCCACAATACAGTGCCTCTTTCAGTGTTTTGCACTGCCATAATCTCTATTTTGTAGTTAATACTATTTAGATTTGTAGTTCATTATATCAGCTCTCAGAGTTGTAGCTAATAGTATCCTGAAATCCATGCTCAATTGTAGGTCATCCAAAAACCAAAGTCTTCATAACCCATGGGGGAACCAATGGCATCTATGAGGCGATTTACCATGGTGTCCCGATGGTGGGCGTTCCCCTGTTTGCGGACCAGCCTGATAACATTGCTCATATGATGGCAAAGGGAGCAGCTGTCAGCGTGGACTTTCACACAATGTCAAGCACAGACTTGCTCAATGCACTGAAGAAAGTCCTTAACGACCCTTCGTGAGTATCACAATTTTTAAACAAGAGTATTTATACAGATTCTTTTGTCAACAGGTATACCATATTTCTGCCATTTTTTTTAGACTTAGTTGTGCAACTATTAGTGTGATTGTGGCCATCAGAAATATGATTTTTCTTTTCAGTTAAATATTTATTTCAAAGTTGCTTTGTAAACTGATTGATTTAAAGGTAACTAATTACTGCAAACTTATTATTCACAAACAAATGCAAAAGTTATGTTAGTATTTAAAGGACACTTTAAAATAGTCCAGAGCCTGCAGAAGGAGAAATCTAAACTTAGAATTTTAACAAGTTTTTCAAGTAAGATTTATTTATTTTTTTAATAGCAGGGTAATATCCCCTTGTGTATATACATCACCACCTCTTTTTCATTTGTTTTGATAATTCTATTTCTTTCCCTTTTCAATTGATTAACTTCTTTTCTTGCATCATTGTAGTCCCCATAGTTCTCCTGCCACAGTATCACCTATGAGTCACCCCAATACGCACTTGTGTTCATCCCCCCTTGGTTTGCTACCCTTCCTTTGCTAGATGTTTCAGTTGTGGGGTCCGCTTGCTAGCTTTGACTTTTTCTTAACTTTTTGTTTCATTTTCTATATTCCACACATAAGTGAGACAATCTGGTATTTATCTTCTCTTTCCGACAAATTTTAGCTAACATAATCCCTTCCAGCTCTATCCATCTTGCCTCAAATTGCCTGACTTTGTCTTTTTCCATTGCTGAGTACTATTGCATTGGATAAGTAGACCACAACTTGAATCAAAATATCCATTTGTCTATTTTGGGGCATTGGGTAGTTTCCACATCTTGGTTATTGTAAATAACCCTGCAATAAACATAGGTGTGCAGGTGTCCTTTCAAATTAGTGTTTTTGTATCCGTTGGGTAGATTTCTAGGAATGGCATCACTGGATCATATGGTACATCTATTTTTAGTATTCTGTGGAACCTCCACACAGCTACCATCATGCTGGACCAGTTTACATTCCCACTAGGGTTCCTTTATCTCCACATCCTCTCTGGTATTTGTTGTGTCTGGTATTTTTATGTGGGTCATTCTTACTGGAGTTAGGTGGTATCTCCTTGTGGATTTGATTTGTATTCCCTGTATGTCACCACCCCTCCCTATGCTCATCTGTTATGAACACTAATATTGTTCCCCCAAATTTGCTGGATAGGCATGCATATTTCACTTAGGATTTGTGTTTATGATTTTTCAGGTAGATACCTAAGATTAGAATCATGGACATATGGTAGATGTACTTTTTGATGTTTTCCATGAACAAGACATTCCTAGGAACTACATTCCCAGTATCAAGTAGGAAAGATTGTCTCTTCCACATCTTGTCAACAATTGTTTCTGGTCTTTTTAATGTCAGCTCTTCTTACATATATAAAATGGTTGCTTTATGGTTTTGATTTATAATTTCTTTTTTAAAAAATTTTTACTTATTTATGCACACAAGATTTGGGGTGCAGGCCAGATGTGTGGGGGTTGAGAGGATTCACCAGAGACAGAGTGGGGAGCAGAGCAGGCAGATTGACTGAAATGCTGCTGAGGGAAGCAGTGGGCGGGTCAGAAGAGGTCTGCCACGCCATGTGGGTCACCTCCCTGGGCGGGGATAGAACTCAAGCTGCAGTGGCTTCAGACAGCTTCACAATGCTGTGCTTTAACTTGTTGTGTCTCCGGGGGCGCCCAATAGTGAGCATTTTTCTTGTGTCTGCTGAACATCTGTATGTCCTCTTTGGAGGAGTTTCTATTTAGTTCATTAGCCCTTTTTTTTTTTTGATGGATTGATTGACTTTTCATCTATTAATTTGTGTGAGCTCTTTGTAGAACTTGGATATTAATAAGTAAATAATAGTAATTACTTATAAATTACTGATTTTTTTCTTCTATTTCACTTCTCAGATCAAAACTGCTTTTAAGAGATTTACTACCCAATTGAGAGTTAGAGATAAGTCATTCTAAAGAGAAAATAACTGAAGAATAAATAAATATAAAAATATGAGTATATGTTGAATAGTCTAATTAAATAATAAATAAATAATAATTTTAAACTGAACAGTTTTTCAAAATAATATATATTATCTCTGGCTGAAAACTGATTAAGCCTCAAATAATAAAATAAAAACTGGGCAAACAAAAACAAATACAAAATTGATAGCAATTTTGTTATTCCATACTACTTTCTCAATAACACAGAAAGAGATTCCAATGTAATGGTTAGGGTCAAAAGTTCTGAAGAACACAATTTTAAAATGCAAGTTGTGTGATGTTAAGTGAATAACATACATTTCTCAAGAATGGAATAGGTATTGTAATTGTTTATATGCTGGGTCTTGAAACAAGATTCATTAATATTGAAGGACACAAATTGAAAGCAATTTGTTGTCTAGCCTTAATTTTTCACTGAGGAGTCATCAAAAGGAAAGAACTAAAAGATCTTTAATTTTTGGTAATTAAACAAACTATTTCTTCTATGTCAGAGCAAATAAAGAAATCAGAACCATACATGTACCTTCTTCTCAGCAATTACATTTCTACATATCATGCTCACCAAAATACATTAACTTCAAGAAATGTATGTTTTGTATAATAGCTTTAATAGCAATGGTTATAACACTGTTAGTAGCTCAAAAGCCATGATACTTGAAAGAAGATAAGATATATTATCATAAATGAAAATTCTCTACAGCAAAGGCATTAAGCAACAACTGATCCACAACATGAATCTACAAGTGAATACATAGTGTACAACTGCAGTCCTTCAAGGAGAGAATATAATCTATGTGTTAAAAGTAGGAATAGTAGTTGGTTCTATAAGGGACTAGTAAATAAATGGGTCCAAGTGGGCCCTCCCTGGTGGCGCAGCAGGTTAAAGCACAGCACTGAGAAGCTTAAGCCACTTCCGCATGAGTTCGATCCCCGCCCACCCCAGAGGTGACCCACATAGCACGGCAGACCTCTCCTGACCCGCCCGCTGTTTCCCTCAGCAGTGTACTTTGTCAGTTGGCCTGTTCTGCTCCTCATTCTATCTCCGGTGAAGATTTCAAAGTCCAATAACAATATATGAATATTAATTGCATTGACATATTCACTTAGCAATAATTTTACAGCTAACTTTGAGATTTGAGATGTATATTTTGGATACTTCCACATTTATAAGTGCATTTCATTCTTAAATGCTTTGAAAATTTGATGTATTTAAAAATATAGGTAATCAGAGAGCAAATTAAACAACACTGGTGCTGTTGACTCTATTAAGAGGTACATGCAAGCTTCTGTTTATTCAGAGGAGATAGCCTCCGGAGAAATGGAAGGAACATTGTGAATGTTCTGCAGTGAATACATAAAAGGTTCAAAGGCCACTATGTCTAAATTAGACTGTACATGGGACAAAGTTTTAGGACAAGATGTTGCCAAGGTAATGGACAAGCAGGGTCCTGTAGTCCAAACACCATACTGAATTAGTTATAAAATGTGATGAGATATAGAGAGAAGTTTTGAGCATGGAAGTATCCTAATTTGATGTGTCTCAAAGTTATTCTGACCACAGTATAAGAAATAAAGAGCAGAGGGAGAAAAGAAAGGAACACGGGGAATTAGTGAGGAATCATTTCACATATAATAGTTCTCTAAATACTTCATAGGTATCATTTAAAGGACTTTATACAGGCACATATGTATATGTACACACACACACATATATATATAAACACTGGCAATGATTATATATTTTGTTGTGAGAAAAGATTTTGCTATCCCTCCTTGTTATTTTCACTTTTTTTTTTGACTTTTTTTTATAACAGTTTATTTTTACATCATTTTGTACATTATTTTTTCCATCTCAATTGTGGATTTTCCATCACCAAGTCACCCGTGTGCCATTACCATAATCCCATGCACTTCCCTCCTCAACCCCCGTTTTTGATCCCATTCCCCACTCCACCCCCGCAAAATGTCTCTGGTATATGGTTGTTCATTATTTTTGTTATTTTCTTGCCTGGTCCATTATACTCCTGCTATGAGTGAAACCATCCAGTATTTTTTTTTCTCTTTCTGGCTTATCTCACTAAGCACGAACGTTTCCAGCTCCATCCAAGTTGCTGCAAAAGACATGTGTTTCTCTTTTTTGGTTGCTGAGTAATATTCCATTGTATATATTTTCACTTTTTAAAGTATTTCTCATTCAGAAAACTTCAGTTTTAAACTGAAACTCTCTACAAACCCAACAAAACTTAGTACTTCAATTCTATAACATTTACTTTGAATCACATATATGATATATTAAAACTTCCAGAGTATGATATGCATGGACAAATTAGCTTCCTTCCAGTAACTATAAAGTTGTATTGTTTCTAGGTATAAAGAGAATGTTATGAAATTATCGAGGATACATCATGATCAGCCAATGAAGCCTCTGGATCGAGCTGTCTCCTGGATCGAGTTTGTCATGCGCAATAAAGGGGCCAAGCATCTGCGGCCGGCCTCCCATGACCTCTCCTGGGCCCAGCTCCATTCCCTGGATGTGATTGGGTTCCTGCTGGCCTGTGTGGTGACTGCAGTGTATGTTATCACTAAATGCTGTCTGTTTTGTTGCTGGAAAGTGGTCAAAACCAGAAAGGACAAAAAAGAATAGCTGCTTCTTAGTCCTGAAGCTGGTATGTCTCACAGATGGGACTTTTTTAGTTTATTTCTGCAAGAAATTGAGGTATAAGTGCCTTTTCCTCCTGTTTCATTTGATTTTCCTTCCAATTTCTCTTCTCAAATCAAAATTGTTTAAGAGATTTACTACCCAGTTGAGAGTTAGAGATAAGTCACTCCAAAGAGAAAATAACCAGAGAAGCATAAATAAATATAAAATTATATGAATATGTGTTGACTATTCTAATTAAAAAATAGTAACAAACTGCCAAATCCATAGGTTAATCCCAGTCCTTGTACAGACACTGGTACCGACACTACATCACAGCACCCATGGATTACCTTATGACTTCACTCACAAATTGGATACAAATAACAAGTAAAGGAACAGACAAATAACCCTAAGTCAATGCTGGGCACTGTTTGTAGAATAGGGTTTGGGGGCCAAACTGCAGGAGAGTACCCAATGAACTATGATAGAGGCTCATGGGCCCTTGGGTATGGTCATGATGTGGAAAATACATACAGATATATGAACATATACTCCCAACATACATGCAGTTTGGAAATCAATATTACCTCAATGAAAAATAATACAATTTTGACAATGAGTAAAATTTTCCAGGCCCTCATGGGTTCATTCTGTGTAAATAGTTAAAACATAAAATGGGCACTTAAATATTTACTTTTGTAGATCCAATAAAGGTATTCTAACATTTATCAAATCATTCATATTAAGAAAAAATCTTTGTATCTCAAAAGGATACAATCTCCAAATAGAAGATACTTAGAAAAATTTAAGTCTTTTTAATAATAAACAATTACAGCTTAATAAAAAGACTAATAAATTCATTTACATAAAGTTTATTGCCATTATTTCATGTAGTGTAATGTTATCTTACATTCCTTATAAATATTTATTGATTAATGCACTCCACTGTGAAAGCAACTAAGAAGAATCAAATAAAATATAACTCCCATTTGAATTCCATGACTCTTATTTACTATTTATTCTTTCATTCATTTTCTGTTCATTATTCATTCATTCATTTGTTGCAACACTGTATGTGTTCACATGTTCAAAGAACATATATTGCAAGATTCCATTTACAAAAATTGTTCAAATTAAGGAAATCTACAGAGAACAAACTAGATGCATTCTTAGATAGAATGTGGGTGAGACAGAATTTAGAAAGATCCAGAAAAAGTGTGAATGTTTCTGTTGGTGATGGTAAAATGTACAGAATTTGATAACATGTGGGGGTAAAATTCTATGAACATACTATGAAATCTGAATTCTACATTTTAAATGCATCAAGTGCATCAATAGAATACTAATTCAATATTAAGAAAGCTTTTATAAAAACAAACAAAACAATTTGCATTCAAGTAATTTGCACTCAGCTGCATAAGAGGTTGTTTGTCTTATTCTTCTCTGTGAGATAGCAAACTCAATCATCTATCTCTTTCCACTACTCTTGAAATTCTTCTAAAGTATATTATGTAAGCTAGGTAACATACATCTGTAAGATCATTAATTCTTACCTTGTGACAACACTACTAATCTTCAAAGAGATATTGAACCTATTTGCATACAAACAAGGTCATCTACTTTTGCCTTCTTCTCATGCCTCACAAATGTTTTGATTGTAAACACAATATTCTGACTATGAGGTGTGGCAGTTATACTTTAACTTCCAGATTGATTTCTCTAAGAAATAACCATGAGCAATGCAAGAAAGGAAAGAAAATTTTAAGAGAGCACATATTTCACCAGCATGTCTGTGAAGTGGACGTCAGCTCTTCTGCTGCTCCAGCTGGGCTGTTACTTTAGTGCTGGGGGCTGTGGGAAGATGCTGGTGTGGCCCACGGAATACAGCCACTGGATGAATATGAAGACGATCCTGGATGAA
Source organism: Condylura cristata (assembly GCF_000260355.1). Classification (NCBI taxonomy): domain Eukaryota; kingdom Metazoa; phylum Chordata; class Mammalia; order Eulipotyphla; family Talpidae; genus Condylura; species Condylura cristata. Next base: position 22,262,539 of record NW_004567113.1, on the reverse strand, counting down.
CTTGTTGCGAGAGGTCACCAAGTGGTTGTTCTAGCATCTTCAGCTTCCATTCTCATTGACCACAGCAAACCCTCTGCCTTTAAATTTGAGGTTTTTCCTACATCTCTCTCTAAAGCTGACTTTGAAATTGCTTTCAAGCAACTAGTGAGTGAGTGGACATATGAATTGCCTAAAGACTCCTTTTGGTCACACTTTTCAAAAATGCAAGAAGCCAGTTGGAAATTTGTTGTTATTTCCCGACGGCTCTGTGAAGATGTAGTCAAGAACACGAAACTTGTGACCAAGCTCCGAGAATCAAGATTTGATCTCGTCCTTGCAGACCCTGTAGGACACTGTGGTGAGCTGCTGGCAGAGGTGCTGAAAGTCCCATTTGTGTACACTCTACGCTTCTCACTTGGATACCAATTTGAAACACTTGGTGGAAAACTTCCAGTCCCACCCTCCTATACACCTGTTGTTTTGTCAGAATTAAGTGATAAAATGACATTCATGGAAAGGGTAAAAAACATGATATATGTGCTCTACTTTAACTTTTGGTTCCAATCAGTAAATTTCAAGGAGTGGAATGAGTTTTACAGTGAAGTACTAGGTAAGTCATATTTTTAGTTGGCAGAATTATGTGTTACACCTCTTAGTATCTTAGCAGGTAATGTTTTATAATTATATGGCCACTGGATTTGTCCAATATGAGCAAGAGTTGAATGTTAATGAAAATGATTGCTCAACCTCAAAACTATTATAAAAATTTTAAAATTATAGGGTAATTGGGAACCCTGTGTTTTATGACTGTTGCTGGTCACCCCAAGGATTTAGGAAACACAAACAGAAAGCTTAATGTACATTCATATCCATTCTTGCTCATCTATTTGTAATATTTTACTTTACACAGACATCTTAGGTATACAGGAATATCAAATATTGTTGATTTTGTAAATAACTCCTGCGCACACTCATGCATAGAATTCAAGAAGAGTGATACATTTGTTGCAGTAGATGATCCTACATCATTCAAGCTTCACACTCCAGTGAAATGATGCCCTGCATTCTATGGGTTTTGACAAATGTAAAAACATGTATGGACAAATGTAATAACATGTATGGACTTTAAAAAAAAAAGATTTATTTGTGCATATAGAACTGGGGTATAGGCCAGAAATGCAGGGGCGGTGAAAGGATTTACCAGAGACAGAATGGGGAGCAGAACAGGCTGACTGGCAAAGTACACTGCTGAGGGGAGCAGTGGGTGGGTCAGGAGAGGTCTGCCGTGCCATGTGATCTCCCCTGGGGCAGGTGGAATCGAACTTATGAAGAAGTGGCTTTAGCTTCTTAGTGCTGTGCTTTAACCCACTGCGCCACGAGGGAGGGCCCATGTATGGACTTTTTTACTGTCAAATACAAAATAGTTTCACTGACTAAAATGTCCTCTGTTTCAGACTTTTTTTTTACCTACATATTCATGTAATAGACTTATTATTAGAAAAGGCATTAGAAATTTTTTTTAATGACCTTTGTCAAAGCAGATGTTAGAATGCAAAGTTAGGTTTGGACAGAAATATATGGAGATTGTTTCATCTGACTTTTTCTCAGTGTACTTGTGTAAAAATTAATTTATTTCCTCATATATTCTGAAAATATTTTAACAATTATGAGAGAGTGACACATTGCAAACTCAGACCTATAATTTGGTTTTTAAAAAAAGACTATGCATACAAGAACTGGGGTTCATGCCAGGGGTGTGGGGGTGGGGGGTGGGGGAGGATTTACCAGAGACAGGGTGGGGATTAGAATAGGCAGATTGACTGAAATACACTGCGGGAGGGGAGTAGTGGCTGGCCAGGAGAGGTCTGCTGTTCCATGTGGGTCACCTCCCTGGCTGGGAATCGAACTCTTGTTGCAGTGTCTGTGATAGCTTCATAGTGCTATGCTTTAACTTGTGCCACAAGATCACATATTCTTTCCCTAATTCCTTAGAAATCACCTCATAATAGGCCAAAATCTTGTTGAAGAGTAGAAATCCAAAATTTACTAAATTTTTGAAAACTGTATTTCTCATTAAAGATACAGTGAAGAAAATTAGGAATCACCTACTTCTTTCATACATTGTAAAAATTATCCAGTTATGATTTGCAATAATCACTAATTATTAGAAAAATGCTATTAACATTCTAACATGATCCAAAGACAGTAGTAGATACAATAAATTAACCATATTTTCAAGAATTTAGCAACTCAGTAGGGAAAACTGAATCAAGGGAATAAGTTTCTAAATTGTAGAAATCAGATTTAGTGTGCAAGGAAAAGTGCTTCTACTTGTTAATCTATATGGAGTTTAATTAGCCAAGTATATTATGCCTCTGTTACATTTGCAGCTTTACAGAGTAAGCAACTATAAGTTTAATCTCTGTTGATTTAGGTTGAATGAATATTTATGCTCATGAATGTACTAATGTGATTATTTGATATCAGAGTGTTGACTTCCAAAGGCAATCAATTATTCAACAACAAAATGTGTTTATACAGAAACAAAAATCCCCAAAGAAATGCACCAAAAATGATGCTGATATATCAACATATGCACCTTGACAGTATATTTGAGAAGTGCATAAAAAATTACTACATGGACAAAAATAGAAGGCTTTTTTTTTTGAGGATGTGTTCATAGGCAGACATGGTCACATCTCTGAACCCAAGTTGCGTAAGTCTCTGTATGCCTTTGGAAGTTCCTCTCCTCCCTATCAGGCCTGCCAGAGGGTGAAACAATCTCAACTCCTTCGAGAGATGTAAGGCCCTGTGGAGTCTTGTACTTGCTGATTTACCAGTTCAAGGGCTCAATCATTCTAGGCCCTTGATCATTTAATTGAACTTACATAAGTTTAACAGAGTATTTGTAAAATAAGTTTTCATTTATTTTGCACAAAATTATCTTAATCTTTGTAATATATCCATATAATAGTGCATATATTGATTTACACAAGGTGCTTAAACTTTGTAATATACACATATACATAACATGAAAATTTAATATATTTTTGTCATGTATATTTATCCTGTATTACACAGTATACATATATTTGTATTCTCAGACCACCGATAATTTTACATATTGTTCTACATAATTCCAAGCTCCTTTCAGAAATTCAACTGGTATTTAAGTTACAGTTTTCTCATTTCCTCTACCGTTGTTTCTTCTACTCCTCCAGGGAGACCCACTACATTAACTGAGACCATGGGGAAAGCTGAAATGTGGCTCATTCGAACCTACTGGGATTTTGAGTTTCCTCGCCCATTCCTACCAAATTTTGTGTTTGTTGGAGGACTCCATTGTAAACCTGCCAAACCCCTGCCTAAGGTAGCCTCCCACACTTTGATTTCCTTTGTTTTCTTTGAGGCTCTTCACTTGGATGCAACATTACCAAAAGCCCATTCCTCAAAAACAAAAATTTAAAGTTCAACAATATTTGCATCCCAGCCCAATGTTTACCTGCTGTCACTGTAGCCCTTAAAACACTGATCATTTGACATGCTAGAGTTTGACATCTTTTTTTTTTTTAATTTTAAAGATTTATTTGTTTATGCATACAGAACCGGGGTATAGGCCAGAGGTGCAGGGGCAGTGAGAGGATTCACCAGATAGAACGGGGAACAGAGCAGGCAGATCCAGGACAGTAGACTGCTGAGGGGAGAAGCAAGAGAAAGAAGCTGGGGCAAAAGGATATGGAAAAGATAAGCAGGGAGTGAGGATGGTAGGCAGCTGGAGCTGAGGTCTTGTGGGGAGGGAGACAGGTCTGCTGCACCATGTGGGTCACCTCTAGGGCCTGGGATCTAACTCATGCTGAGGTGGCTATGTATAGCTTCACAGTGCTGCACTTTAACTGATTGTGCTATCTGGGAGGGCCTGCATTTGACTTTCTAAGGAAGAGTATTCTTCAAATCAATCACTTTATTTTTCATTTATTTCTGTCATTTCATACCTCCTAATGACTTTGAACTTAGTTTGTTCTTTTTTTTTCTGGTATCTTAAAGGGGAAAGCTAGCTTGTTTACTTGAGATACTTGGTTCTTATTGAAGGTATTTATCATTATAAACTTTCCTCCAAGAACTACACCGCTGTATCCCACAATTTTGGTGTGTTTATATTTTCAATTAAATCAAACCATTTTTAAAAATTTCCTTTAGATTTCTTCTCTTACCTACTGACTGTTCAGTAGTATTTGTTTAATCCCATATACTTGGGAATTTTCCAGTTGTCTAATTTTATTTGCTTTCAAGTTCCTTATTTTTGTGCTAAAAGAAAAAAATGCTTCAATCCTTCTAAAGTTGTAAGACATGTTTACTGAACAAATTTATGAAATACTTCTTAGTGGATGCCAATTATATGAATTCTCTAGATTTGCATTTCATGAAAATAGGAAGTAAAATTACAGTTACCAGGCACTGCTGAAGAGTGTAAGGAGAATTGTGTGATGGTCATAAAATTTCAATTATAAGAAGAAAAACTTGTGCAGATGGTTTGCACAACAATGAAAATATAATTATACTGCTAAACTAAGATCTCAAATACTGTTAAAAAGTAAATGTTATTTAGAGTTTGCCACCTTTTGTAAAAGCACTGTTTCAACAATTCCTTGTCCATGATGGTCTCTCCTTAGCTATCCTTCAAGTACAGTTGCTGTGCTGTTGCTCTTTTGTAATGGAGCAAATTTTTCTTCACAGGAAATGGAAGAGTTTGTACAGAGCTCTGGAGAAAATGGTATTGTGGTGTTTTCTCTGGGCTCAATCGTCAGTAACATGCCAGAAGAAAGGGCAAGTGTGATTGCATCAGCCCTTGCCCAAATTCCACAAAAGGTTAGAGAAAGTAACTTAATAGTGGACAACTACTAAGTGTAACTGCATGGATGTAGTTTTATGATAATGGTAAATTGTAAAGATGGATCTACTTTCTCTCAGACATTAACTCACACCAAAATATAGCTTCATATTACTGCATTTTAACCCCTTGCACCACCAAGGATGCTCCCTGGTCATTCCTTAATAGTACGATGAACGATACTCTGAAGAGGCTAATTCCAAAAGCTTTAGCAGAAAAGAGACCCAGATTACTGACCAAAATTGCATGCCTTCTACTTTCTGATTTCCTTCTTGATTTCTTGTCAAAAATAGTACTTTTGGACATTTCTACCATGGTACATACCATCTCCTCAGAATTCTCATAAGGAAAAGGAACAAAATGAGAGGGCAGAATTTTGTGTTTCCAATCTCCCCACAACATTATAATAATAGCAAATCTTTACTCTGTGCCTTTAGCTGCACTTAATTTCAATCATAATGGTAACTCACTTAAAACACAAAAGAATGGCCTGGCTTCACCCAGCTATTTCCATATATCTGTACCAGACACCATTGTGTCTGGTACAGTTTGAGGCAGGAAAAAGATTTTATATGTATATGTATATATATATATATATATATATACACACACATACATACAGAACTGAACTGGGGTACAGGCCAGAGGTACAGGGGCAGTGAGAGGCTTTACCAGAGACAGAGTGGGGAGCAGAACACACAGATTGATGAAGTACACACTCATATAATTCTGTAAAGAACTTGAATTCTAGAATAGTCCATTTTCAAATAAAAAGATATAAAGTGTTTAAAATAACTCATGGAAACTGTAGATATTAGTAAATATTATGACACTTAGAAAGAAATACTTAGTGCCTCCTCGGAAGATGACAGTATTGTATAAATAGCTAAAACAAACTAAATCTTAAGATTTTAGAAAGGTCATGCTTTCATCATAAAAATTTTACTGACTTCCTAAAGGTCTCTCAATTACTTGGGTTGATCATGGATATGCTCATTTGTCTAATACAACAAATATTTCATACACTGAGATGATGAAACAGTGATTGCATCCATTCTTGAACAAATATGAAAGCAAATTCACAAATGTGGTATTGCTATTATTTCAGCTTTCATAGCATGGTCATATTTAAGTCCGCTTATCCTCATTACATACTTTAAGAAATGTACCAACTAGGTATTCTTTAACTTTTGTAGAGCTCAAACATGCTTGACTGTTGAAATCTGACTACTGAAAAAAAATTTTCTTTACTCTAACAGGTTCTATGGAGATTTGATGGCAAGAGGCCAGCTACTTTAGGGGCAAACACTCGACTCTATAAGTGGATCCCTCAGAATGACCTTCTTGGTAAGACTCTGGAAAGCAAACACTGAAGTAAGAATAACAATAACCAGAGCAATAATATTTCACAAGGAAACAATATATTGAACATTTATTATTCTAAAAGCTTAAAATTTAACTTCCTTATATTTTTATTTCAGTTCTTTGTGGAAAAAGGATAAGATACAGCTATTGGCAAGTTATTGTACACAGTTTTACCAGAAACAAAATATCTTTATTCCAAGTGTAATTACTTACCATACAGACTTTTTCAACACCTATGTGGATTATAATTTTCCTCAAATTTTAATATTTTGTCAGCTATTTACATACTGTACAGTTGGGGGATATATTTTCATACTATCATATATACATATGCTTCATTAATTTGACCGAAACTACTCTCCCCTTCTGTACCCCTGCTTCCCCATCTTCCTGACTACTTCCCCCCATGCACACTGACCAGCAGGATGTTTGCACCTGCATTACCTCTTCTTCCTGGTCTCCCACCTTATTGCTATCTCTATCCTTCAGTGCCAGAATTCAGTGCCATTGAACAAAAATAATAACAGCTGCTGTTTTATTACCAGTGACTCTGTGGAAAATACTATATATTTTTTTCTGTCATCTATAGGAAAATTATCATTTATTTTGTAATAACATACATATGTCAGGTTAAATTGCCATCTTTCCTTGCTTTGATTCCAATGCTACCACTGTCAAATCTCTTGCAGTCTTGGCGTCTTCCATTTTAAACTCAGTGATTTCAGTTTCTTTAAAGGATAATGTTCTAACATGTCTTAATTTTTTTTCTCAGAGGCTATTTTTCATTACTCACTGTGTTTATATAATTTGTTCACCTGACAAACTTATACGCATTATCAACCCACAAATCAGACAATGTTATTTTACCTCTCTAGAGGACAAAAATGCTTCCTGCTTTTCAGATCTGAAAACTTCAATGAATTTTATGTGTAATCTGTTATCCTCAGTACAATGCCTCTTTCAGTACTTTGCATTGCCATAATCTCATTTTTGTAGTTCATAATATCAGCTCTCAGAGTTGTAGCTCGTATTATCCAGAAATCCATACTCAATTGTAGGTCATCCAAAAACCAAAGCCTTCATAACCCATGGAGGAACCAATGGCATCTATGAGGCTATTTACCATGGCGTCCCGATGGTGGGCGTTCCCCTGTTTGCGGACCAGCCTGATAACATTGCTCATATGATGGCAAAGGGAGCAGCTGTCAGAGTCGACTTTCAACAAATGTCAAGCACAGACTTGCTCAATGCATTGAAGAAAGTCATTAACGATCCTTCGTGAGTATCACAGTTTTACAAAGCTATATTTCTACATAGATTCTTTTGTCACCAAAAAATACGATATTCATAACACCTTTTAAGACTTCAGTTATGAAATTTTTCACATGATTGTGGCCATCCAGAAATAGGATTTTTCTTTTCAGTTAAATATTTATTTCAAAGTTGCATAGATTCATTATTTTACTTTGGATGAGATGACCATTTTAACAATTTTGTCACTTCCCCATTTTACAACCCCCCCCAACCTTCTGGCAGCGTCAATTTTGCAGCCAAATTTCTAGGATTTGTTTTTGGTTTCATTTTATCTGACTTTTTAGTTGGTTTATCAATATTCCACATATGCCACTATCCCATATTGTCTTTTTCCTTTTGGCTTATGTTTAGTATAATCACCTCAGTATCATCCATGTTATCACAAATGAAATAAGTTGAATCATCTTTTATCTTTATAGCTGAGTATCATTTTATTTTGTATAGATAGCAGATCTTCTTAATCACTAATCTGTGTTTGAACACTTAGGATGTTTCCATGACTTGTTTGTATATAGGATTCCCTATTGTATATAGGGGAGTATAACAGTTTCTAAATACAATAAGATAAGTATTAATTTCTTTGTACTCCACTCCAAAGGTATATAATAAGGTAGCATTGTATTATTATACTATATAATAATATATTATAATAAATTACATATAACATTATTATATTATATACAATATATACTGTTGTATTATATAATAATATTATATTATAATATAATATAACGGGCAGCTATATGCAAGAGAATTAAAGTACAGTGTCCATTAATTCAGTATTTGTTCTTATTATTAACATTATTGGTGTGTGTTATAAGTACTTTAAATGTAATATATAAAGAAACTGAAGAAAATTTAATTAAGAAAAAACTTAAGGGAACAAAAAATAATAGGAAAAGCAACACAAATTGGTTTGGAAAATACAAAATAAATTATAGAATAAAAAGGTAATATCCCACACGACATAGAATCCCACACTACATAGAATCTATGTAGAGTCCTACATAGCTTTAGGACTGAAGCTAGCTTAGATGAAATCATCTAAGAACTATGATGGTCACATTGGATTTTTTAAAAACTAACTATATGCTGTTTCTACACATGGTTCATAGGAGTGCACACAATAATGTGTGCCTGTCTATTTCAGCAATAACCACACAAAGAATGTATAATTACAGAAACTTCAGACTAAGTAAACCAGAAACACTACTAAAAATAAAGATAAATTTTTATAATTATGAATAGATCAATTTATCAATGTAATATATATTATCACTGGCAACAAATACTAGAAATGCATCAAATAATAAGGGCATAAAAAAAAAAGAAAAGAAAAAACAACTACACTGAATCTGATGACTCTGTCAAGAGTTACAAGAAAGTCCTGGAGATAGTTACATAGACCAGACTGAATCTGATGACTCTGTCAAGAGTTACAAGAAAGTCCTGGAGATAGTTACATAGACCAGACTGAATCTGATGACTCTATTAAGAGTTACAAGAAAGTCCTGGGGATGGTTACGTAGACCAGATAGCCTGGGGAGAAAAGGAGGAAACAGCTATGTGGATGTGTTACAGTGAGAACATAAACTTGAACCCTCAAAAACTGTTAGTTCTTATGCACACCACTATGTCTATATCAGGATGTGCAGAAGACAAAGCTATAGGAAGATGTAGTAGTTAACATGTAGGATCCTGAGGTGAACACCATATATGTGGACTAGTGCTAACTGTGATTAGAACCCAGTGGAAATTTTGAGAAGGAAATTTTAATGTTTTGAAAGTTATTCTGATTGCATATAGGAAATAAAGAATAGAGGGGAAAAAAGAGGCACAGGAAATTAGCAGATAGTCATTTCATGCATGATAAGACTTCTCTTTTAAATATTTCATGAGAATCGTTTAAATTATTATATATGTGCATACATCACATATAAGCACTATGTATGTGTGTGTAAAACTTACAGGGGCTCATACTATATTCAGAAAATTCTAACTTAAAAATAATCTCATTCAGAAAATTCTAACTTAAAAATAATCTCTTCTATGAAGTTACAATAAAAGTTAGTACTACATTTCAATTACATATATTTTGAGTCATATTGTGACATATTACAAACTTTCAATATATGGTATGCTTAGATAAATTAGTTTCCTTCCAATACCTATACATTTCTTTTTCTCTCCAGATATAAAGAGAATGTCATGAAATTATCAAGAATACAGCGCGATCAGCCAATGAAGCCTCTGGATCGAGCTGTCTTCTGGATCGAGTTTGTCATGCGCAATAAAGGGGCCAAGCACCTGCGGCCGGCCTCCCATGACCTCACCTGGGCCCAGCTCCATTCCCTGGATGTGATTGGGTTCCTGCTGGCTTGTGTGGTGACTGCAGTGTATGTCATCATAAGATGTTTTCTGTTTTGTTGCCGGAAGGTTGTCAAAAGTGGAAAGGACAAAAGGGAATAGATGTTTCTCAGTCCTGAAGCTGGTATGTCTCACAGAAGGGACTTTTCTAGTTTATTCCACAAAAAGTTGTGCTGTAAGTATCCCTTTCTTCTGTGACATTTATTTCTTACAATTTTACTTCTATCGTGGCCTTTCTTCCACCTAGGGCCTCTGTAACTGTATTATGGCCTTTTTATACACCTATGTATGTAAACATGACTGCCTTGAGACAACGACTCACATCCCGAGCTGGCTGGGGACACCTAGGTACCATCGACTTACTTACTGTGTTGTCAGGGTCCAAGATGGTCTGTGAGTAGCTTTGAAATTACACCAAGCATCTGCAGGGGAAGTTCTCCTTGTGTCCGCGGCTGACATGTCCTCCCCTGTTCACTACATAGTTGATACCTTTTCATCTCTTTAGAGTCCTTTTCCCCATAAAGATGAATAGCCTTTGTTTCCCATGGACCCCGTTTTTCCCGCCATCGTCACATTATCAATCATGATTCTTCACTATTACTAAATAAATAGCCAGAGGGCTGTTCACTGGACAGCCTTGCAAACCTGTTCCCAACTGGTCTCTCAATATTTCCCTGGGGGTGTGCCGACGCTTCTTTGACCATGAGCTATTTCTTTGATAAATACTTGTTTTAAAAAATCCGGTCCCTCCCTGGTGGTGCAGCGGGTTAAAGCACTGCACTAAGAAGCTTAAGCCACTTCCGAATGAGTTCGATCCCCGCCTGCCCTGGAGGTGACCACATGGCGTGGCAGACCTCTCTCTCCAGACCCGTCTGATGCTCCCCTCAGCAGTGTACTTTGTCAATCTGCCTGTTTTGCTCCCCGCTCTCTCTCTGGTGGGTCCTCTCACCCTCCGCATCTCTGGCCTGTACTCCAGTTCTGTATGAATAAATAAATAAATCTTAAAAATTTTTTTTTTGCTGTCCACTTAAAAGCTAGATATAAGTCATTCCAAAAAGAAAATAACTAGAAAAGACTAAGTAAATATAAAAATGTATGAATAAAATGCGCTGGACTATGGTGATGGTACACAGGTGATTTGGTCGATGGGAAGCCCATGGGGATTACAACTGAGATGAAAAAAAATGCACAAAATGATGTAAAAATAAACTATTGTATTATTTTAAAAATTGTATGAGTAGATGTTGAATATTTAGTTAAAAAAATAATGCCACGTTGGAAAACCTAGGTCCTTGACTTTGTTAATACAGGCACTAAATAAACCACTGCACCAAGGTGCTACTTTGACTTCATTCAGATGTTGAAAATAAATGAAACAGAGAAATATACAGATAAACAAAAAGAAATCCTAGATATCTGACTGCAGAATCAAGGCTAACTCTTGGGAGAATGAAGGGTGGGGTCAAGTTGTGAGAGGAACAGTGGCCTATTTTAAAGAATCATGGGTTCTTTGGTGCCCAATGTGATGTGACAGCATTCATCTAATATGAGGGAAGCTATTTCTTAGGTATTTGCACTGTTGTAAACAAATGTTACTCCAGCAAAATGTAATGCAATTTTAAACACACACACATTTTAAAAATTGAAAGAATATACCTTCCACTGCTCCACTCAGCAGTGTACTTGGTCAATCTGTGTATTCTGCTCCCCACTCTGTCTCTGGTGAATCTTTTCACTCTACTCCCCTCCCTGCATCAGAATCGGTTCAAAATTATACCTCTGCAGAGCTTTTCAAAATAATCATAAACACTACCAAAAGAATTTTCATATGAGTGAAATATAATTCCAAAATGGTTCTTTTTACAGATTATGTATCTATTTATTGGGCAATTATGTTCCACATCATCTTTAAAGAAGTACAATAAATCATGTTTAAGGCTGATATTTTGTTGGGATCAACAAGAATGGAAGCCAGAGATGTCAGAAATATCACTTCATTACCACTGTAGATTCTCGTTACCTTGACCCAATTACGATATCTATTCTGTAGGCCATATGGCAACTTTCCACAACTTCCAGAACTAAAGTAATAATGCAGCTGTAGCAGCTGAACTAAAATCCATTTCATAGAATCCAGGTTGAATGCAAAGCTTCTTTTTCAAATTACTGATTCCTTCTACCAAATATATAGCAAATATCAGTCAGAAGCTGAAATATAACTTTTACACCTCAAATTAATTGCACTAATGAGCAATGTGAACATTTATTGCAACTGGTAGTTATGTACTGTTTTCATTGTGGCTGGTTTATTCATATTCCACAATCATTGCACAAGTGTTCTCTTCCCTCAATCCTATAAACTTGTTATCTCTAGACCTTTTGAGGTCTAGATAATATCTCATTGTGTTCTTTATTTAATTTTCCTGATGATTAGTGATGTCCAGGATTGTATGCATCTGTTGCCCATTTTTTTTTTAAAGATTTATTTATTCATACAGAACTGGGGTACAGGCCAGAGGCTCAGGGGCGGTGAGAGGCTTCACCAGAGACAGAGTGGGGAGCAGAACAGGCAGATCGAGGAAGTACACTGCTGAGGGGAGCAGCGGGTGGGTCAGGAGAGGTCTGCCATGCCATGTGGTCACCTCAGGGGAAGGCGGGAATCAAACTCATGCGGAAATGGCTTCAGCTTCTCAGTGCTGTGCTTTAACCCGCTGCGCCACTAAGGAGGGCCTGTTGCCCATTTTTATAATCTCATTGAAAATAAGTCTAATCAGATTCTTTTTATATTATATCTTTTATATTATATTATTATCATTTGCTATTCAGGCACATCTTCTCTATATATTTTGGCTATATTTTGTTTTGTTAATTTTTATTTCAGATAGCTTTTTATTAGTGTGTAGAAATAACAAAATTTGGTATGTTGGTTTCACTTCAGGCAAATTACAAAATTCATTAACTTTTTTCCTAAAAGTTTTTTTTTCTATGAATAAGGTCATGTTATCTAAAATAATGACAGATTTACTCCCCCCTTCCAACTTGGATGACCTGCAATTTCTCTTGCTTCATAGCTCTGGTCATGATTTACAATACAGTGTTAAGTAAAAAAAGGCAAAAGTGGGTCTTCTTTTATTGTTCCACCTCCTAAAAGAAAAGCTTTCAGTTTCTCACTATTGACTGTGTGCTTGTTGCATGCCTATAATTTCCACTTTAATGAGAGTGATTTATCATAAGTAGAAGTTGAGCTATTTGTTTGTCTATAAAGTTTGTCTCAGGTAAATGTAAGCTCCCAGCTCCCTTTTGGTTTTCATTTGCATGGAATAACTTTCCACTGTTTTGCTTTAAGTTTGTTTCTGTCCTCACATGAACAATGATTCTCTTGCAGGCAACACATGGAGGAGTCATCGGATTCTGTCCATTTATTTTTTTTAAGATTTATTTATTTATGCATACAGAACTGGGGGGCAGGCCAGAGGTGCAGTGAGAGGATTCACCAGAGACAGAGTGGGGAGCAGAACAGGCCGACTGATTTAGTACACTGCTGAGGGGAGCAGCGGGTGGGTCAGGAGAGGTCTACTGTGCCCTGTGTATCACTTCTGAGGCTGGTGGGAATCAAACTCATGCTGAAGTGGCTTTATCTTCTTAGTGTTGCACTTTAACTTGTTGTACCACCGAGGAGGGCCAGATTCTTTCAATTATTAAAATGCATGTGTTTTAAAAGTTATATTACATTTTGTCGAAGTAACACTGGTTTACAACAGTGCAAATACCTAAGGAATAGCTTCACTCATAGTAGATGATTGCTACCACATCACATGCAGCACCAAAGAACCATGATTCTTTAAAATAGGCCATTGTTCCTCGCTCACACTTGACCCCAAACAAAATTGCATGCATAATGCATTCTACTTTTTGATTTCCTGTTAAAATGTGATAGTTGGTTGGTGCCCTCCCTGGTGATCAGCAGGTTAAAGCACAGCACTAAGAAGCTAAAGCCACTTTAGCATGAGTTCAATCCCCAGCCCTGGAGGTGACCCACATGGCGCGGCATATCTCTCCTGACCTGCCTGCTGCTCCCCTCAGTAGTGTGTTTCATCAGTCAGCCTGTTCTGCTCCCCACTCTGTCTCTGGTGAATCCTTTCACTGCCCCTACACCTTTGGCCTGTACCCCATTTCTGTATGCATAAATAAATAAATCTTTTTAAAATAATGTAATAGTTGGGCATTTCTGCCATGGTGCATACCATCTACTCAGAATCCTTGCAAGGGAAAAAGAACAAATGAGAGGTCAAAATTTTGTGTTTCCAATACCTTCCCCAATACCGTAATAATAGCAGATCTTTACTCTGCCTTTAACTACATTTAATTTCAATCATAATGGTAATGCCACTTGAAACATACTTCTTACTGCTTTAACACTTGTCATGTGTGTTTTGGTTTGAGTTAATGTCTAAGAGAAAACAGAGACATCTTTACAACTTGCCATTATCATAACGCTACACCCATGCAGAGTTCACAGTCACATTTAGTAGTTTTCCACTATTAAGTTACTTTCTCTAACCTTTTGTAGAATCTGGGTAAGGGCTGATGCAATCACATTTGCATCACATTTCTTCTGTCATGTTACTGACCATTGAGCCCAACTGTTGTGTGGCATGAGGAGAAGGCAAAAGTAGATGACCTTGTTTGTATACGAACAGGGTCAATATCTCTTTGAAGATTAGTAGTGTTGTCTCATGTAAGACTTAATGATCTTACAGGTGTATGTTTCAAGAACAGTGCAAAGGGAGAGATGATCGAATTTGCCATCGCATATAGAAGAATAATAAGAAAATTCTTATGCAACGGAGTGCAAATTACTTGAATAGAAATTGTTTTGTTTGCTTTCATAAAAGATTTCTTAATATTGAATTAATATTCTATTCACTTGCTGTATTTAAAATGTAGAATTCAGTTTTCATAGTACATTCATAGAATTTTGCACCTTCTGTGAGCATTTTACCATCACCAACAGAAACCTTTACACTATTGCTGGATCTTTCTAAATTCTGTCTCACATACGTTCTACAAGGAGGCATCTAGTTTTGTTCTCTATAGATTTTCCTAATTTTAACAAGTTCTGTAAATGTTCTTTGGATATGTGAACCTATTAGCTTAGATCATATGCAGTGTTGCAACACAAGCATGAATGAATAATGAACTGCAAATGGATGAAAGGATAAATAATGAGTAAGTAAATAAGAGCATGCAATTCAAACGGGAGTTGTGTTTTGTTTGATTTTCTTGGATAGTTGCTTTCACTTTGGAATCTAATAATCACTAAATATTTATAAAGAATGTAATCTAGGGTTACTCTAATAGGAATAATGGCAATAAACTTTTATTAATTTATTTACATTAACTTACTGGTCTTTATTATTAAGCTATAATTGTGCTTTATATATTATAAATAAGTCCCTTATTAGATAAGCTTAAATATTTCCCATTTTCTTTTTTTGCAACAGTATCTCTTGAGGTACAAAGTTCTTTTTCTTTCTGACTTATTTCACTGAATATAATCCTTTCTAGTTCCATCCCTATTGCTGTGAATGAATTTTTGATGAATTTTGATGAACGAATTTTGG
Source organism: Condylura cristata (assembly GCF_000260355.1). Taxonomy (NCBI): domain Eukaryota; kingdom Metazoa; phylum Chordata; class Mammalia; order Eulipotyphla; family Talpidae; genus Condylura; species Condylura cristata. Next base: position 22,247,002 of record NW_004567113.1, on the reverse strand, counting down.
ATGAATTCCTACAGCTGCTCCTGTGGTGCTAGTAGTTGAGTCAGGGATCAAGGGGACACCCCAAGGGTGACTAAGTGCTCCCAGATAAGGGTGGAACTCTGAGTGTTACACACTGGTACCTGTGTCTTCTCTCAGTGCATTGGTGGCTTAGTCCAGGCTTAGGGTTTTTATCAGTGTGTGGTAGAGGCTACTGGCAAATGGTGGGACCTAGCACAGCCCAGATTGGTGCCTATGTCTGCTCCAAAGGCCCTTGTGGCTAGATGGGAATGGAGGGAACCACCCCAGGGTAGCTGCGGGCTGCCACCAAAAGGCTGGTCCCCATTCACAAGTGTCATATGAAGCATATGACACTTGCTGAGGATCTGGAAAAATTTGTTCATTATGTTTTTTTTTTTTTAAATATTTATTTATTTGTACAGACAGAACTGGGGTACAGGCCAGAGGCTCAGGGGCGGTGAGAGGCTTCACCAGAGACAGAGTGGGGAACAGAACAGGCAGATCGAGGAAGTACACTGCTGAGGGGAGCAGCGGGTGGGTCAGGAGAGGTCTGCCACACCATGTGGTCACCTCCTGGGCAGGCGGGAATCGAACTCATGCAGAAGTGGCTTTAGATTCTCAGTGCTGTGCTTTATTTAACCCGCTGTGCCACCAGGGAGGGCCCGTTCATTATGTTTTTATTGAGGTAATGTTGGTTTAAAAGTTATATTTGCCTTGGAGGTACATGTTTATACCTTTCTGTATGTATTTTACTACATCATGACCAAACCATGACCATTGTTCATTGCGTCCCCTCTCACACTTTGGCCCCCACACCCACACTCTGCAGTCAGACACCTAATATTGACTTAGGTTTATTTGTCTGTTCCTTTATTTGTTATTTGTATTCAATTTGTGAGTGGAGTCATACAGTAACCCATGGGTGCTGTGGTATAGTGTCTGTACCAGCATGGTCAAGGACTGAGCTTAATCTATGGATTTGGCAGTTTGGTATCATATTTTAATTAGAATAGTCAACACATATTAAAATAATTTTATTTGTTTATTCTCCAGTTATTTTCTCTTTGGAATGACTTATCTCTAACTCTCAACTGGGTAGTAAATCTCTTAAACAATTTTGATTTGAAAAGTGAAATTGGAAGAAAAATGTCACAGGAGAAAGGGATACTTATAACTCATCTTTCTTGCAGGAATAAACTAGAAAAGTCCCATCTGTGAGACATACCAGCTTCAGGACTGAGAAACATCTATTCCCTTTTGTCCTTTCCACTTTTGACAACCTTCCGGCAACAAAACAGAAAACATCTTATGATGACATACACTGCAGTCACCACACAAGCCAGCAGGAACCCAATCACATCCAGGGAATGGAGCTGGGCCCAGGTGAGGTCATGGGAGGCCGGCCGCAGGTGCTTGGCCCCTTTATTGCGCATGACAAACTCGATCCAGAAGATAGCTCGATCCAGAGGCTTCATTGGCTGATCGCGCTGTATTCTTGATAATTTCATGATATTCTCTTTGTATCTGGAGAGAAAAAGAAATGTATAGGTATTGGAAGGAAACTAATTTATCTATGCATACCATATATTGAAAGTTTGTAATATGTCACAATATGACTCAAAATAAATGTCATTGAAATGAAGTATATGGTTGGGCCTTCATTACATGATTTTCACTGTAAAGTTAGAATTTTGTAAATGTAAAATATTTCTGATATTTAAAGTACCATATAAAAAGGGATAATTAACTTTTTTATGAAGAACATATATGTATACGCCAAAACAAACTTTTAGATTGATTTTTATTTAGCATTTATAGAATTCATATGTATGAAATGACTCCTCACTGCTTCACTTTGTTCCTCTCTTTACTCCCTTTATTTCTCTTTCCCATAGTACAGTCAGAATGATTTTTGAAACAAGCATCCAGTCAGTACACACCCATGCTCAAAATTTTGAGCGGACACCTATAACATTTAGAATTTAATTCAGATATGGTGTTTGGACTATGTAACCCTACATGTTCAATACCTAGGCAACATCTTGTACTATCAGTTTATCTCATGTATCTCTTGACCGGAATTCAAAATATATTACAAACCAATTGTATTAAAACAGCAAGTTAAGAGAACCAAATAAAACATAAGGAAAAATAGTATATTGTTATTACAATACAAAACACAACACAGCAATAACAGACAATTATAAACCAGAGATATCCTATTGGGATGGGGACAGAAAGAGATCAGAAGGAGGGAGGAATGAGGGGACTATGATGATGTACTTATGTAAATAAGTACATCATCATAGTGGCAGGGGCAGGGGAGGGGGGGGAGTAAATACTGTTTTAAAATGAACAATATTTTAAATAGACTTATAAATTAAATTGCAAAATGAAATTTAATTCATTTTGAGGTAATCCAACAGCTACAGAATAGTTTGTTACCAGGGCTCCAGGTCAGCCTAGTAGGTGAGATATTCTAGTTAACTTGTATCTCTCTCTCTTTCCCTTTTTGTAAATAACCCCATTATTGACTCTTTTGTGTGTGCCTGCAGTACAACTAAATTTTAAGCGCACGGGTGAGGCCCCACAGACAGGCAGCCCAGTTCACACCGAGGTGCCCTGTAACAAAAAGAGCCCATGAGTATATATAGTGGAAAATGGAAGTCATTAAAAAAAATGGTAATAAGACTGAACAGTTGTACACAAGACAGTGAATTCAGAGTACTATGAGGAGGAGCTCTACACGTGCGTGAGAGGAAGCTCCCACACGCAAGAGAAGAAACTGGGTGGGGACGCTGGGGCAGGAAAAGCTGCGCAGGCGCGCGTGAGGGAGGTTGTGTGGCCGCTGCGGAAGATGCTGGGAGAGAGAGGCGGAGCGCTGGCCACAGCGTTGCGGTATCATGATGGCGCCGGAGGGCTGGACCGCTCCGCGGCTCCACAAGGGCATTACAGAGTTGAGCTTTGTGAGCACAGGGCACATGGCAGAGGCTATTGACTTCAGTTTCCCCTGAGTAGCCATTTTGGAAAAATTAGACCTGGTAGAGAAAGGGAGACCTGAAGAAACAGGTATCTTGCTGAAGCGAGGCCTGGAGAGGAAGGGAGATCCAGAAACAGGCATCATGTTAAAGTGAGTGAGTGGCTTGTCAGGCCATTTTGTCACTACAGCTGTGGACTTGAGTATTGTTTAATGCTGTGCTGAGCTTTTTTTTTTTTTTTTTTTTTTTTGTAGTATCTGTGAATTGGATCCCGGTTTATCGTTTGGCTGCCAAGTATCTAGGGAGGCAGGAAGATGCCATCTTAGACATGCGGCCTGTTGCCAGAGAGAAACTGCATGTCTTCAGTGGTGGGAAGACACCATCATTATCAAGTTCTGTGCAGGATTGGATAGTACTGGGCACAACTTTGGGTAAGGTAAAAAGCCATTATTGGCCTCAGTAATTCTTGTTTTTCCTGGTTTGTTATTCTTTATTGTTATTCTCCAAGTCTGAGGTATCTTCAGTTGTGCTTGGGTGCAGCAACCAGATGTAACCGGTAAAGGAAACTTGTATGTGGTTTCTCAAACTATTAAAATGAGTTTACCATAGTATCCATTGATTTCACTTCTAAGTATCAACATGGAAATACAAAAACAGAAAGCCAAAATGATACATGTATGATTATGCAGCTATATTTACAATAGCCAAGTTTTGGAAACATTGTATGTTTTCTTTCAAGTCAGCTTTCTCCGAGTTAATTAATTAATTAATTTTCTCACATCACTGAAGTCTCTAGTCCTCCCACCACCGTATCACTCATGAACCATCACCCTATTCCCTTGTGTTCACCCTCCCACGTTGGGCACCCCTACTCGCTCTTCTCCTTCCTCTGCTCTATGCTATTTTACAGTCAGCTTGCCAGTTTTTTCTTTCTCTTAACTTTTTGATTATTTCTTTGTATTCCACATGTAAGTGAGATCATCTGTTATCTTTTTCCTTCTGACTAATTTTGTCTAACATAATCAGCTCTATCCATGTTACCTGCAATGACATATGAGTTTGTCTTTTTTGATTGCTGGTAATATTCTGTTGTATGAATATACCCCAACTTTTCAATACATGTGTCTGTTTTGGGGCATTTGGGTTGTTTCTTTATCTTGGCTGTAATAAATAATGCTGCATTATACATAGGAATGCAGGTTTCCTTTTGAATTAGTATTGTTGTGTCCTTTAGGTAGATTCCTAGGAATGGCATCGCTGAATCCTATGAGAGATTCATTTTTAGTGTTCAGAGGAATCTCCACATCATCTCGAGGACTTGTTTCCTTTTTTTTAATGTGGGAATTTCTTACTAGAGTGTGGTAGGATCTCATTGGGTTTTGATTTTTCATTTCTCTGATAACTAGTGATATTGAACACTTTTTTCATATATCTGTTGACCATTTGTATTTTGTAAGTATTTGATCCAGTTCCATATCTGTGGTATTGTGTGCAAACATTTTCTCCCATTCAGTAGGATGTCTCTTTGTTTTGATAGTTGTCTCTTTTTGCTGTACAGATTTTTTTTTTGTTTAATTTAATATAGTCCCAATTGTTAACCTTCTCCTTTGTTTTCCTTGTTTCTGGAAAATAATGCTAGGAGATATTTCTGAGGTGCATGTCATGGAATGTTTGCCTATGTTTTCTTTTATATATATTTAGCATTAGGTCTTATGCTCAAGACTTAACATTTTCAGTTGATTTTTGTATATAGCGTGATAAAGTAGTCTAGTTTTATTTATTTATTTATTTATTTATTTTTAACATGGGCCAATCTAGCTTTCTCAATGGCATTTATTGAAGAAGCTATCCTTTTTTTAAAGTATATACTTTGCTCCTTTGTTGTAATTACTTGGCTATATATCTGAGATGTCTGGGCTTTCAATTTGATTCCATTGGTCTGGTGTCTATTTTTGTTCCGCTACTATGTTGTTTTTATTATAATGGCTTTTTAATATTGTTTGAAGTCTGGGACTGTAATGCCTTCATTCTTACCCCTTTCAGTCAGGAGAACATTTGCTATTCGGGGTTTTATATGGTTCCAAATGAACTTCAACAATGCTTGTTCACTCTTTGAAAAAAGACTTATTTATGTATACAGAATGGGGTTACAGGCCAGAGGTGTATGAGGCAGTGAAATGATTCACCAGAGACAGAGTGGGGAGCAGAATAGGCAGATTGACAAAGTACGCTGCTGAGAGGTACAGCAGGCTGAGACAGGAGAGCTAAGTGGATCACCTCCCTGGCAGGGATCGAACTCTCACGGAAGGGGCACTTCACGGTTTTGTGCTTTAACTCTCTGCACCACCAGGGAGGGCTCTCTGTTCAGTTTTTTTTTTTTTTTTGAAGAATGTCATCAAGGTTTTTATTAGAATTGCATTGAATCTGTAAATTGCTTTTGGTAGGATGCTCATTTTTATAATGTTAATTCTTCCAGTTCATGAGCATTTCCATTTCTTTATATCTTCTATTTCTTTTAAAGGTGCTTTGTAACTTTCTTTTTATAGGTCTTTCATCTCCTTTGTTAAGATTATTCCCAGACATTTACTATGAGGGTACAATCATAAATGGGATGGTTTCTGAAATTTCTTCCTCTATGTTTATTAAAGATTTATTTTTATTTTATTTATGCATACAAGAACTGGGGTATAAGCCAGAAGTGCAGGATGGGAGAGGAGTTACCAGAAACAGAATGGTGAACAGAACAGGCAGATCTACTGAAATACACTGCTGGAGGGGACCAGCGGGATGAGACAGAAGAGGTCCTCCGCCATGTGGGTCACCTCCCCAGCTTGTGGTTGAATTGATGCCACAGTGGCTGGCAATTGATAACGCTGAGACCCCTGAGCCACCAGAGAGGCTTGCATCTTTAATTTTTAGATAAAGATCACCCTGAACTTTTTATCTGTCCAGCAGAGAAATTCTTCCGTGTCAGTATTGTGTTCTAGAAACTGATTTTCATTCTGTGATGCTTTGTTCCTAGGAGGGCTGGGTGGGTCACTTGTAGTTTTCTTTCTCCTCACTGTTCACTTTCATGTTGTTTTAGGGGGTAGGGCCCTTGCCACTGGAGCTTGTTGGCATGGTTTCTGTGTGTGTGTGTGTGTGTGTGTGTGTGTGTGTGTGTAGCGCTTGGGCCACTGTGGGTGGTGAATGGAAGTAGGACAGGTACTCCTGCTGCTGTCCCTTTGGATATCTCTACTAGACATCTTCTCATGTGCAGTGGATGGCTCTGTGTGCCACTTGGGCTGCTGAAGCAGCTGGGTGGGTTTAGGGGCAGGGTTTCCCATGGCACCTGTTGGCCAGACTGCTGCTACTAACCAGCATGACATCCCAGTGCTCTTACCTCGGTGTGAGTGGATCTGTACACTGTCTGGCCTACTGTGGAGTAAGGGCTGCTGTGGTTTCTGTAGACTAGATCCCTGATATAGGACCTGGCATCACAAAGCTCCAATTGTGGCCTTGTCCACTGTTGGGTGCAGCAGGCTGAGTGGGACACACTTCCTGGTGTAGCTAAGGTCTGCTGCAGGTCCCCTATGCAGGGCACAGGAACTGTGAGTTCCCAGTCAGTCAGGGCTGGTCTGCCTGGGGACCTGGGCTGGTTGAGTGGTGTGCTTGGTATCTCAGGTTCTGCTTGGGAAGTGTTGGGGCTGGTATTCTGGTCCTCTTCAGTAGGTGGCGCCAGAGGGCTGAGTTGGATGTGCTGCCCTGCAATAAGTGGTTTACTAGTGAGTTGTGCCTTAGGGAAAAGGAAAAAAAAAAAGAAGAAGGGAAAAATAAAGTTCTGGGCTTCCCATTGGCTCAAGGGGTTAACTCTCAGCACCACGAAACTGTCCGAAGCCACTGCAGTGTGAGTTTGATCCCCAGCCAGGCGCTGACCCACATGGTGCAGCAGATTTCTTCTGTCTCACCTACAGCTCCCCTCAGAAGGCTATTTCAGGCAGTTCACCTGTTCTGCTCCCCACTTTGTCTCTGGTGGTGACTCTTCTCTTATCTCCCCTCTCCCACACCGTTAGCTTGTACCCCTTTCTTGTATGCATAAATAAAATAAATCTTAAAAAAAATACATAAAGTCTGTTTATTTGGAGTGGATGGCTGTTACTCACCTACAGGTAGCTGAAAATATAGCTGTTGGATGGGGGAATGGGAGTTTTGCTCTGGGATCCACACTGTACTGGAAGATGTTGGCCATCTTCGTGGGCTGGGCTTCTCTATAGAGCCAGTGAAAATCGGCTTCTCCCTTTTTTGCCCCCATTTTGGTTCTTGGGCATCCAGGAAAATTGCTGGTGTGTAGAGCTTGTTCAGAGAGCCTCTGGGTTTTGCTAAGAGCTTATTATCAGTCCTTTTAAAATTTGTTTTTAGTACAGAAATTGGTACCAGCCTCTCTATTCTAGCACCTTGGCTGATTTTGAAATTTTTGATAGAGGTCTAGAGTGGATTTACTGTGGTCAAATGACATATCCATGGTTAATGTTTTGTGATACCTCCTATACATAATAGTGCTTTCCATAAGAGATGGACCAGTTTGCATTCCTCTAGTAGTTAGGAATGTCCCCTTTTCTCTACATTCTTGTCAACATTTCTTTCTTCCTTTTTGTTTTTTTCCTGATAAGGCCATAGCATATAAGATGGTATCTCATTGGGGTCTTGATTTGCATTAATAATAATAAGGAATGGTGGATGTTTTTTCATGTACCTGGTGGACATCTTAATGTCTCTTTTGGAGAGGTGTCTGTTTAATTTTTTTGCCCTTTTTTTTAAATTGGGTTAATTGTTTTATTTTTATAGCATTTTATGAGTTCTCTGTCTTTGAAATCAGTCCTTTGTCCGATGTGTGGTATACAAACATTTTCCCTTATTCAGGAAGTTGTCTTTTCATTTGATTTCTTTCACTGTACAAAAGCTGTTTTGTTTGATGTAGTGCTAGATTTTTATGTTCTCTTTTTTCTTTTGCTATTGGGGACAAATCTCTAAAGTCATCACAGAAGCATATCTCATGAAATGTTTTGTATATGTTCTCTTTGTATTTTATGGTTTTTGGGTTTTACATCCAAGTCTTTGACCCATTTTGCATTTATTTTGGTATAGGGTGTGAGATTGTGGGCTAGTTTCTTTCTTTTCTTCATCTTTTTTTTTGCCATCAGCTGTCCAGTTTTCCTAACATCACTGACTGAAGAGGTTATTCTTATTCTGGTGTATTTTTTGGCTCTTTTGTCATAGATAAACTTACATATGTATGTGAGTTTATTTCTGTCTCTCAGTTCTGTTCTGTTGGTCTGTGTGTTTTTGTTCCTGTACCAGGCTTTATTAATTGTGCCTCTACTGAGACTGGGATAGGGAGGAAGAGGGGTAGACTAGAGAAAAGGTGGGGAAGAGAACACAGTGCTGTGTAGTAGAGGACTATAAGCAGTTTGATGGTGGGAGAACAATAGTGGTCACACCTGGGGGAAGGAATACTATATTGTGAAAAAATAAAAAAGATTGCTTAAAGAACAAACAAATACATTATTAAGCTAAAAAAGAAGTATTGAAAAATATTTGATCGCTGGTGTAATATACTAATAGCTTCACAGCTAATATCTAAAGAATGTGAAACTAATATTTATTGGTGACAAAGGAACCTATGTTTAAATATTACTTATTAGAAAATTGTGATACTCACGAAGGGTCGTTAATGACTGTCTTCAATGCATTGAGCAAGTCTGTGCTAGACATTGTGTGAAAGTCCACTCTGACAGCTGCTCCCTTTGCCATCATATGCACCATGTTATCAGGCTGGTCTGCAAACAGGGGAACGCCCACCATCGGGACGCCGTGGTAGATCGCCTCATAGATGCCATTGGTTCCCCCATGGGTTATGAAGGCTTTGGTTTTTGGGTGACCTACAATTGATTTTAGGATATTATTAACTATAAGTCTGAGAGTTAAAATGAGATTAGGGAAAGGTGTGGCACTGAAAGATTCATGATTTGTAGATAACAGATTACACATAAAGTTCATTGAAGTCTTTCAGCTCTCAGGGCAAAAAGCATTTCTTCTTTTTAGAGAGGAAAGTTAACAATGTTGTATGATTTGCAAGTGGTGAATGAGACAAGTTTGGCAGGTGAATAAATTAATAGGAACACTATGGATTAAAAAAATAGGCTGTGAGAAATAAAGAATTTAAGATGACATGTTAGGACGTAGTCCTTGAAATAGAGTTCAGTCACTGGTTCTAACATGGCACTAACAGACATCAGGACTGCAGGAAGTTTGACATTGGTGACACTGGAATCATCAGAAGGAAAGATGAGAACATGAGATATTCTAATGTTATGGTTAATTTCCTACAGAAATTAGAGAATTTTTACAATCTAATTTCCTTTAGAATCACTGGTAGTAATGGAAGTTATATATATTTTTCACTGTCACTGAGTACTGGTATAGAAGAGAAAAGGTAGAAATAAGGTGAGTGAACTAGGAAGCAGACAATCCAGGTGAAGATACTCTGGTTTTCAGTGGCAATGGGGGAAGCGACGAACACAGGAATAGAAATAGAAAGGGGAGGTTTGGTGGAGGGAGTGAAGCATGTGCGCAGTGAAGGTGTGAGAAAACATCCCCCAAACAGAATAGATGTATAAGCAGCTGACAGATTACTAAAATGTGAGATAATCCACATAGTTTTTATAAAATTTTCAATGAGAATTACAGGTGAAATAGATATTTTGATTCTAAGACATAAGAGATGAATATGCTTATAATAAGTTGCCAACTGTCAGCTGTTATCATTTAACACATTAGACTGCAATATAAATGTAAAGAACTTAAATTTTATATCTCATGTTATGCAATAGTAAATGTTCTAGTATTTTTTTCCATGTGAAATATTATCCTTTATTTGAGTGTTTGCTTTCTAGAATCTTACCAAGAAGGTCATTCTGAGGGATCCACTTATAGATTCGAGTGTTTGCCCCTAAGGTAGCTGGCTTCTTGCCATCAAATCTCCATAGAACCTGTTAAGGGAAAGAAAATATTATTTCAATAGTCAGATTTCAATATTAGAGCATGTTTGAGATCTACTGACGTTAAGGAATACTCTAGTTAGGTACATTTCTCTGAAGATATGTAATGAAGACAAGAGGTACTGCATATGATTGCTATTAAAAGTGGAATAATAGCAATACCACACTTGTAAATTTGTTTTAATATCCACTAAAAAAAGGATACAATCATGATGTTTCACACATCCCAGTGTATGAAATATTTGTCTGTACTAGACAAATGAGATTATCCATGATCAGTTCGAGTATTTAGTGATTTTTAGTCAATATAATTTTAAAGCAGCAAGAGCAGGACAGGACATTGCTATAATCTCACATTTATTTATTTTGATCTGTTATATAATTGTCATCTTCCTATGTGGCATTACAGTATTTATTTCTTCTATGTGCCACAGAATGTTTTCTTGTATCTACTTGTTCCACAAGTTATTTTATACCATTTTACATCTTTTTATTTGGAAAAAGCTTATCTAGTTACTTTACTTATTTGGAGAACTAAATAATTCTGTGGATTACAAATTTTCTCTGCAGTATTTTTGATATTAATTTTAAGGACACTGAAGAGAAATTTCAAGACATGATATTTTACTCTAATCTAGAGTCTTATTTCTGCGTACAGCTTGGAAATTCTAAAATGGAGAAAAGGGGATTCTGCTCACTTTAAATAACAGCAGAAATGGAGAAATAAACCAAAGATACTTTATACTTTATCTATTGGTTGAGTGGAACACTACAGAGCATCAACAGCATGATTAACATGAGACCTTGAACCGAGGAATTCCACGTCTATTAACAATGATTGTAATTTTGGAATTCTCCAGCAAAACTCATAATTTGCATTATACTTTACAAGTGTTTTACATCATTTTGCTCAGCATTGTGAAAACACCTTAAGTTTACAGCAAAAATTTAGCTCAGGTGATAATTAGAAATTGTTCTGGCTAGAAAACTAACAGTTCTCTTAAAGACCTAGAGAATGCAGGAGTGTTCTATAAAATGGGAAGTAATGTGTTATGAATAGGGTGCACATGAAATTTACTTTAACCCAGGTGATTTCAGGTGCATTCTTTAAAATATTCTCTTTTCTTCCTCATGTTAGTCTCCGTGTCTGGCTCAGGTACACGGAAATAGCTTGGCATTCTTTAGTACCATTAACAATACACTGCACAGGCTAATTCCAAAAATTTTAAAGAAGAGAGGACTGGATTACTGACAGGCCAAAATTGTATGATGCCTTCAAGCTTTATTATTTTCCTGCTTAAGGTTATAGTTGAAATTTAATCCTTTCTGATGACATCTGTACCCTGGAATGCACCCCGCCCTCAGCATTCTTGTAAAATTAACTAATGACAGGTAGAATTTCTGTTTTCAATAATTTCCCACAACACCACTGTAATAGCAAATCTCCACCTGTTGCTTCTAAACTACATTTAATTTCAATCATAATGGTAATGGCACATGAAACATACTTCTTACTGTTTGAACACCTGCCATGAGTAATTTGGTTTGAGCTTATGTCTGAAAGAAAGTACAGTCATCTTTACAACTTGCCATGCATACGTAAGTCCACATCCATGCCGAGTTAAGTGTCACACTTAGCAGTTGTCCATTATTAATATACTTTATCTAACCTTTTGTGGAATCTGGGCAAGGGCCGATGCAATCACATTTGCTCTCTCTTCTGGCATGTTACTGACCATTGAACCCAGAGTAAAGACCACAATTCCATTTTCTCCAGAGCTCTGTGCAAATTCTTCCATCTCCTGTGAAGAAAGAATTTGCTCCATCACAAAAAGCAACAGCACAACTATATTAGGATTGCTAGGTATAGCACAGGAGAGAACATCATGGACTTTAGGAATTATGAGAATAATAAGTGTTACAGAAAGTGGCAAAGTATAAATAATATAACATTTACTTTTTGATAATATCTAAGATTTTAGTTTAGCGGTGTAAATATATTCTCATTGTTGTACAATTTATAGACATTTTACATATTGCAAAATTGAAATTCTGTAGTCACTACATAATAATTCTCCCATTGACCAGCTCCCCCCAAATAAAAATATGCTTTCCAATTTCAATTCCTTTATCAAGCTATTTTAAAAATAAAATTTTATTATTTTCCATTAATTTAACAAGGTATATACATTTGGACAAATAGGTTCACACCTCAGTGTGTATACTCACTTCCCCCAAACTCCAGGGCCACTGTCCTATCAGATTCACCCTCTTCACATTCCTCCCCTTCATGCTACTCCTTCCTTTTGATAACCACATCTTTACTGGAGTCTAAAGCTACTTTTGTTGTGTTTTATCCTTTGATTATTTTTATTCCACTAAAGTGTAACATAATCTCTAAATACCCATAGGTAGGTGACTGGATAAAGAAATTGCAAATACAACCACCTACCACACACATAATATCAATAGAACACTATTTGTCTATTAAGAAAATGCAAATGTAACTTTTGCAACAACATAAATGGAACCTAAGATGGTTACTTAAATAAAATACCAGAATGTGATAGTAAAGCTTCTTTTGGAAGCATTTTCTTTATAGTAAACTACAAATATTTCTGAATTTTGTCAGAGCAGGTTATACATTGCTTGCAAACTCTTCAAAAGTAAAATTCCATCCCAATGACATTAGTTTCAACGTGAGCATCAGTGAAGTTTCCTGTACTTACATGGCGCATCCTCAATCTGTGGCAATTTTTACAGCTCCAGTGTTCAATATTTTGTCTCACTAGCTCACAGACTATAGCATCCTTAACTCATGCTGTGGTAGATACAAACTCCATTTACAGATTAGCTTTGACATGAACTGATCATTCTGTGATATCATTGTGAATATAACATGCTCGTAGTAAGAAAATTTGGAAAAGCATGTAAAAGAAACAAGTAAATATCCATATTCTAGCTAGAATTTAACCTCACTGCATATTTTCAAGTTTTTATTCTAGTGTTTTGTTCTATTTGTTTAAATAAATATAAATATGTAATATGTATTCAGAAATTTATGATCCTAAAGTATATCTTTCCATCCAAAAAGAAAATTGCTTATTAGATTTCACATACATAGTTTTTTAATGATTCTATAGTTTTAAATTTAGTATAGTTCCAACTTTTTTTACATATATGGTTTCTGCATCTTCATTACTTTTTTCCATGAAGTTTCACTTGTATATATTATGAAGTTTAGACTATACACATTTTAAGATAATTAAGATTTGCCAAATATCTTTCTTATAACGGAAGTACAGATATTATGAGAGGATCTGATAATTAATGAAAGCAAATAATTTTAGGTAGTTCTTTATGTAATGATCAGAAAGTTTCACATTATTGACTTGGGTTCAAGTAATTTTTTTGAAACTTAAAACAACTACTCTTAATAGTATTTATGATCATAATACCTTGGTGATCAAAAAGCCAGTTCTGAGTGGATTCAGGAGAACTTACCATAGCTCTCTATTTATAGCTCATATCACAGGCAATAGAAAGGATCGTCTGAAACCAAGTCCTTTCTGAGAGGGGCCTTTTTGCATATAGTAAAAGGTGCTTCTAAAGGTGAAGATCTAATTGGACATATGCAGGAGCTGACTGAAATTCTCCTGACTGAAATCCTTCTAGAGAAGCCAGCTGACACCAGCCACATGGAACCATAAAGATATCTTTGGAAGGAGATTGTACATAAATGTGGAAAGGTTCACCTCCTATAGGTGACCCTTGTGTCAGATTTCAAGACTTGGCTATGTTATTTAATGTCTACAAACCAAAATGAAGAATCACAGAAAATGAATAAATTGAGAAATATTTTTTAAAAATGACCAAATTCTAGACAGACATTAATAAGCTGGATATAGGTGACTTATCTGATGTCAAGTCAAAATAATGGTCATACAGATGCAACCTGTCATAAAACAATACATGAACAACAGGAGAATTTCAAAAGACTTAGAAAATGTAACATTAAACCAAACAGAAATCAAAGAATTAAGACATAATAGTTATGAAATTTCAAAATGGTTCCAAAACTACAGGCAACATGAAAGGATCAACAAATTCAAAGACAGCACAACAGTCATATAATCAGATTATAAGAAAAGAATGAGACAGAGTGAAACAGTTTAGGGGAACACATGAAATACTGTCATTCACAGAAATATATGCAGAATGTAGTTCCCAGTAGGAAAGACAGAAGTAATCTATTCAGAGAAAAAAATGACTGAAATTTTGTGGCACAGAAGATACTGTGGCAACAGACACTTAACAAATTTGTCAGGAGAGTAAAAACATGTAATTTAGAATGCTTTTTTGCTGTTACCCAACTTAAAGAAGGGGAGACACAAACAAATGGAAAGATATTTGGGCTGGTGCACTGGAAAAGTTGGCATTGTTAAAATGACTATTTTAACAAAGGAACAGATAGTTCAATACAGTCATTATTAAGATCTTAGTGATGGTTTTCAAAGAAATAGAACAAAACTCCCCAAATGCTTTTGGTCCATGAAAGCCACATTTGTCTAGCATACTTGACACAGCAGAAGGAAAATGATGTCATGTTCTATAAATTCACACTGTGCTACAAATAAACAATAGTCAGGACAGTATGATAATTAAGTAAGAGATGTAGCCAAATCAATGAAAACAATAGAGAACCCTGAAATAAACTCACATATCCGGGCAGTTAAATGTAACAAAGGAATAAGAGCAAAGGAATAGGAAATAAGGATGGTGCTGGGAAACTGGACAGCAACATGCAGAAGAATGAATCTGTGTCAATATCTTACGCCATATACAAAATTTCATTCAAGATATTAAATATATAAGAAATGAAACCATAACATACATAGAAAACAAATTATAATCTCTTTGACAGTCACCTGAGTGATGTCTTTATGGATTTGTCTCCTATAGCAAAAGAACCAAAAAAAGAATGTCAACAAATGGAATGTATTCATCTAAAAATATTCTACATGGAAAAATAAAAAAGAAAACCATTATTATACTCAACCTATTTATAAACTATATATAAGATAGGGGATTGATATCCTAAACATGATTAACTCAAACAAATAGGGCACAACTTGATTAAATAGGACAGCAAATTGCATGTCTCCTATGTCGAAAAAAACCCTACTGAATTTTGCAAAAAAAAAAAAAAAAATTGAATGGCACATTTCTAAGCCTAAGGAGCTCTCAATTTGAAGGAGGAGGTAACATATAATCCCATATAAATATCAAGTAAGATATAATTTGCTAAAGATAAAACTTGTAAACACAGATGTTCTTTAGTCAACATTCATGATTAGGCTGTAGAGGACACACACACACACAAATTCACATTAGTGAAGTGATGGATGTGTTCATCAACACGAGGAAAGCCTCTTCATGATGTTTGTGTAAGTCAAATAATTATGATGAGTACTTCAAAAGTTTTACAATTTGATATATCTGTTATGCCTGAGTAAGGTTGAAAAACTAAAGCCAGGTTAAGGAAAACTCCTCCATAGGTTCTAGAGCTTATGAAATGTTCCTTACATCGTTAAATTTTGAAATAAATTAGTAGTAGGTTAAGCCTGGAATATAATCCTTGCTTTGTGTTGCTGTCTGCTGGAAGGCAGATAAACTGGATGTCTAAAAGGTCATAAAATTATTTTGTAAAAGATGCTTGCTTATGAGCTAGAGCTCACACTCATCAATTTACAATCCGTTAGATTAGTTTTCCTTCATGAAGGGTATCATCTTTATAGTAACATGTTTCTTTTTCTATTTTATACTAAGTACATTTTCAGATACAGATGGGAGAAATTATCCATTGTTATATAAATATGCAGAATTAAGTACCTTTTCTCTGTGTTCATTTTGTCATCCAGCTGTCTGCAAGGGGCGATTTTATACAGATTTGGAGCATGACAAGAATATCCTGGTTAGGAGGTGCTCTAAGATGTCAAACTCTAGCATGTCAAATGAGCAGTCAGTTAAGGGCAACGGTTACAGCAGGTAAACACATTGGACTTGGATGCAAATATTGCTGGACTTCAAGTTTTTGTTTTTGAAGAGTGCACTTTTAGTAATGTTGTATCCTAGTGAAGAGCCTCAAAGCAAATAAAGGAAATAAAAGTGTGGGAGGCTACCTTAGGCAGGGGTTTGGCAGGTTTGCAGTGGAGTCCTCCAACAAACTCAAAATTTGGCAGGAATGGGCGAGGAAACTCAAAATCCCAGTAGGTTCGAATGAGCCACATTTCAGCTTTCCCCATGGTCTCAGCTAATGTAGTGGGTCTCCCTGGAGGGGTAGAAGAAACAAAGGTGGAGGAAATGAGAAAACTGTAACTTAAATACCAGTTGAAATTCTGAAAGGAGCTTGGGATGATATAGACCAATACGTAAAATTGTCTGAGGTCTGATAATACAAATATATACATGACAAAAATATATTAAAAGTTTACATGTTATGTACATGTACATATGTGTATATTACAAAGTTTAAGTACCTTGAGTAAATCATCAGCATAAATGACCACTCAACCTAAGTCAGCATAGAATTAAATTTATAGTTGCTTACTCTTTAAAGCTGCAAAGGTAACAGAAGCAAAATGTAATTTATCATTTGAGCTCCATACCAATTAACAAATGGAAGGACTTTTCCTTGCACACCAAGTCTGGTTTCTACAATTAGGAAACCATTCCCTTGAATCAGTTTTCCCATAGTTTCTGGAAATATGGCTTAATTTCTTGTACTTGCAACTATATTTGGCCCATGCTAGAATTTTAATTACGTTTTTCTAAGAATAATTGCAAATCATAACTGGAAATTTTTTAAATGTATGGAAAAAGAAGTATTGATCTTAATTTTGTTCTCTCTATCTTTGATGAAAAGCAGTTTTCAAAAAAATGTCTAGAAACCTGCACGTGCTACAGCAAGATTTAAAGCCTTTCACAGGGTGATTTGTAAGCACTTGGAAAAATCTGTAATAATTGCAAAATTTAAATTATAGACCTCAGTTTGTGATAGGGCCACTGTCTATTGTTAAAAACAATCCTTCAGAATATATGAGAAAATAGCTTAAATTCTTCATAAGTAGACTGAGAAAAATAAAGAGAAAAATAAAAAAAAAGAAAGAGACTTCTTAGTGTTCTATAGAATCTTGCCAGGAATATGTAACAGCTAATTGTCTGCTGTGATAAGCATAGTTAATAAAATTTCTAATGTCTTTCTATATGATGAATAAGAGTATACTAGATGATTATTAGAATAAAAAGATACCAAAGAGAGGATTTTTATTAATAGTGAAATACTTCCTATTTTGTAATGAAGGTCAATTATATTATTATAAACTCTTAAAACCCAACACCATTACAAAGGAGTGTGAAGTTTAGATTATGTGGTTTATAGGATTAGCAGTTGTAAAATTTAACCACTTTTCTTGGAATGTTGATAATGAGGAACTCTGTGCATCAGAGTGTGCAGGAGTTTTATGCAAAAGTCTGCAATCAATATGCTGTGGGCTTAAAAATCCTGTATAAAATAATTTAGGTTTCAAAGAGGTAAGCAAGAGTGGATATAATATTGCAACAGGTCCTCAGTGTTGAGTTTGAGTTTCTTGAATTTCTTGGGTGTCTTATAATAATCATGGAACTCAGGGTTCCAAATTATCCTGTAATTTAAATCTTTTCATCATAGTTTTGAGATTGAGTGATCATTTTCATTAACATTCATTGCTTCACTTATAAAAGACAAACCCTTCTGACCATATAATTATAAAACATTACTTGCCAAGGTGCGAAGAGGTAGCATAATTCTGCCAACTAAAAATATGACTTACCTAGTACTTCACTGTAAAACTCATTCCACTGCTTGTAATTTATTGTTTGGAACCAAAAGTCAAAGTAGAGCATATATATCATGTTTTTTACTCTCTCCGTAAATGTCATTTTATCACTTAATTCTGACAAAACAAAAGGCGCATAGGAGGGTGGGATTGGAAGTTTTCCAATATGCTTTTCAAATTGGTATCCAGGTATGAAGCGTAGAGTGTACACAAATGGTACTTTCAGCACCTCCGCCAGCAGCTCACCACAGGGTCCCACGGGGTCTGAGAGAATGAGATCAAATCTTGATTCTTGGAGCTTGGTCATAAGTTTCTTGTTCTTGACTACATCTTTACAAAGCTGGTTAACAATATCAAAAAATCTCCAAAGAATATCTTGCGATTTTGAAAAGTATGACCAAAAGGAGTCTTTAGGCAGCTCATATGTCCACTCGCTCACTACTTGCTTGAAAGCACTTTCAAACTCAGCTTTAGAGAAAGATGTAGGGTAGACTTCAAATTTAATGGCAGAGGGTTTGCTGGGATCAATGAGAATGGAAGCTGAAGATGTTAGAACAACCACTTGGTGACCTCTTGCAACAAGTTCATCCAGGATCGTCTTTATATTCATCCAGTGGCTGTATTCCGTGGGCCACACCAGCACCTTCCCACAGCTCCCAGAGCTAAAGTAACAGCCCAGCTGGAGCAGCAGAAGAGCTGACATCCACTTCACAGACATCCTGGTGAAATGTGGTGCTCTCTGAAAATGTTCTTTCCCTTCTCACATTGCTCATGGTTATTCCAAGTTAAACTATAACTGCCACACCTTAAAGTCAATATATTGTGTTTACAACCAGAATATTTGTGTGGCATGTGAAGTAAGCAAAAGTAGATGACGTTGTTTATATACAAAACGGTCCAATGTCTGAAGATTATAAGTGCTATTGCCAAGTGAAAGTTAATAGCCTTGCAATTTTGAGTTTTCTGTCTTACACAATACATTTTATAAGAGGGTTGAGAATACTGGAAAAGGAGCAATGACTGGCCTGCCATCTACGGCCAGAAGAATTAAAGAGAAAACGCTGGTGCAGTTGAGTGTGATTGACTTGGGATAATTTTTTAAGAGATTGTTTTGTTTCTTTTTATAAAAGTTTCCTAATATTTAATGCCAAAATCATTCAAATGTGATTTAAAATGTAGAATTCTGTCCTTTGTAGTATATTCATAGACTCTTGCAGCTTCTATGATACCAAATTCAGGGAATTTTATCATCCCCACATTAAGTCTTTATTCTTTGGCTGGATCTGTCTAATTTCTGTGTCTTTCCTAGTCTAGTCAAGAATAAATCTGGGTTTGTCTCTATAGATTTGCCTAATCTGAACAATTTCTCTAAATGGGATCATGCAATAATGTTTTTTTTGACAAGTGAACCTGCTAGCCTGTTGCAACCCAGTGTTACCTAGAAATAAATAAATGTCATGGAATGTCAGAGACATTTTTCATAGACAGATATGTAATGATGATAAAAGTTGGTAAAAATTAATAATGTTAAACTCTGGTAGAGTTACAGTTTTGTGCTCACCTTATAATTAAATAAATGTAAATTGTGATTTTATTTCAAAGAGAGTCAATTTTAGGAAGTGATTTAATTTTAGAGATGGATAATAGAGCAGTTCTTGAAATTATCAATACAATACTACACACTAAAAAAATATTTTGAAGGTTGATCTTGTGTTAATTATATTCTCCAATATGTTGACAAATATTGTAGGACACAGTATAATTAATTTAATTAATAATCTTACATGATGTAATTATATGTGGGATTTTATAAGATATAACAGTTCCCTATTGGTGAATTCACCTCAAGATATATTCATGATATATTTAGGATGGTTTGTTCTACTTTTGTGAAAATGTTATTGGGGTTTTCATAGGGATTTCATTGAATCTGCTTTGTGTAAGGGAGTATGGACATTTTACTAATATTCCATTCCACAAGCATAGAATCCTGACTCCTTTGCATTCTTAGTATATAGTTACTTCACTCTGTTAAGCTTTTCCCCTTGTATTTTATTCTTTTTTGGATGGTGCTGTAAAAGAAACGACTTTATTAATTTTCTTCCCAATGGTTTGTTATTTGTTTCTGTGGAGCCATCCTTCATCCCTGAAGTAAGTCCCAGTTGATCAAGGTACTTTTTTTTTTTTTAAGATTTTTTATTTGTGCATCCAGAACTGGGGTGCAGGCCAGAGATGCAGAGGGTGAGAGGCTTCACCAGAGACAGAGTGGGGAGCAGAACAGGCAGGTCGATGAAGTACACTGCTGAGGGGAGCAGCGGGCGGGTCAGGAGAGGTCTGCCACGCCATGTGGTCACCTCCGGGGATGGCGGGAATCGAACTCATGCTGAAGTGGCTTTAGCTTCTCAGTGCTGTGCTTTAACCCGCTGAGCCACCAGGGAGGGCCTGATCAAGGTACTTTTTTTTTTTTTTTAAAGATTTATTTATTTGTGCATCCAGAACTGGGGTGCAGGCCAGAGACTCAGGGGTGGCGAAAGACTTCACCAGAGACAGTGTGGGGAGCAGAACAGGCAGATCGATGAAGTACACTGCTGAGGGGAGCAGCGGGCGGGTCAGGAGAGGTCTGCCACGCCATGTGGTCACCTCCAGGGCAGGCGGGAATCGAACCCATGCGGAAGTGGCTTCAGCTTCTCAGTGCAGTGCTTTAACCCGCTGCGCCACCAGGGAGGGCCTGATCAAGGTACTTTTAATGTAATTTGTTGGCACTTTCTTTTTGGATATTTGATTCTGTGCTCATCAAAGGTAATGCCTATCATTTCCTTTTTGTGGCATCTTTATCTGATTTTAGCATCAGGATTATTCTGGTCTCATAAGAAAAATTGAGTAGGTTGCGGTAACCCTATTTTAATGTTTGGGAGCATTAAACATTCATCATCAGTGAAATCACCTGGCCCCAGACACTGGCTTTTGTGAAGGATTTGTTTAATAATTCTATGTTATTATTAGTATATGTAGATTCAGGTTTTTTTTGTTTTTTTTTTTTTTTTGTTACTTGGCTATTCAGTTTTGACCGTTTCAGTTTTTCTTTGACTAGTTAGTTGACTGAGAAGACCCCTTTTTCATCCTCATAAGAAAAGGATAGTTTTGCATGATACAGTATTCTCTTTTATGTGCCTTAAACTTCTTTATGATTGCAAACTTGAATTCCGAATCTGATAGGAGGAATAGATATTTCATGTCTTGTGGTTGGATGCTAGGAGGGCATCTTTCTGTTTTAGTTTTGTTTCTTTTATTGTACAGAAGCTTTGCAGTTTGATGTAGTCCTACCTATTTATTGTGACTACATTACTTTCTAAAGGGAAAAATCCTATATTGTGAAAAATAACCAAAATATTTTAAAACATAAAAACTAATAAAAACTAATATATGTATTGAAAGATATTGGATCTCTGGTGATGATACCATGCTAATAGTTTCATAACTAATACCTAAAACATATGAAACTCATTTATTGGTGACAAATACCCTATGTATAACTAGTAGTATAACTACTATCTATTAAAATTTTTTGATATTCATGAAGGGTCATTAAGACTTGCAAGACTTTATTCAATGCAGTGAGCAAGTCTGTGCTTGACATTGTCTGAAAGTCCACTCTGACAGCTGTTCCCTTTGCCTTCTATATACACCATTTATCAGACTGGTACACAAACAGGGGAATGCCCACCATCGGGACACCATGGTAGATGGCCTCATAGATGCTGTTGGTTCCCCCATGGGTTATGAGGTTTTGGTTTTTGGATGACCTACAATTGATTTCAGTTAAAATGACATTAGGAAAATGTATGGCACTGAAAGATTCATGATATTGTAGATAACAGATTACACATAAGATTCATTGAATTCTTTCAGATCTCAAGCAAGGCGCATTTTTGCCTTCTAGAGAGGGAAATTAGCATCATTGTGTGATTTGTAATTTAAAAATTAATATAAGTTTGTCAGGTGAAAAAACTTGCTCCGCAGGTTATTTTTAGCACTTCACACCTTTTCATCTGCAAATTGTTAATCTAGCTACCCAACAGTTCTAGAGAAATAAATAATTCTGTGTATTAATATTTTTAACAATACATGTTTTCCTTGCTAGAAAATGCAGTAACTTATTTTTTTATACTAATTCTATGCACATTTTGAAGAAACATTTCAAGAGGTAATTTTTTATTCTAACCTAGAATGTTATTTTTGAGTTCAGCCTGGAAATTCTTAAATGGAGAAAAGAGGAGTCTGCTGGCTTTACATAACAACAGCAGTGATGAAATAAACCAAAGTTGTGATACATTACACTTTATCCCACTGGCTGTTAATGCATGAGTGAGGCACTAAAAAGCATCAGCAGTGTTGATAGCATGAGACCTACAACTCAGGATTTCCATGTCTAGTAATAATGATTCTGATTTGCTGATTTCTCCAGCAAAACCCATAGTCTGGGTTATAATTTCCAAGTGTTTTATTTAGTTTTATTATGTGATGTTAAAGCAACTCAGATTCCAGCAAAATTTAGCTCAGGTGATAAGTAGAAACTGTCCCAGTTAGAAAACTAACAAGTTCTCCTCAAAGACACAGAGAATGAGGTGTGTTCTATAAGATGGGAAACGATTTTTTATATGTCTCACAAATAAAAGTACATATGATATTTTTTCTAACTCAGGTGATTTCAGGTTCACTACTTAAAATATTCTCTTTTCTTCCTTA
The DNA here is from genome assembly GCF_000260355.1 of Condylura cristata. Lineage (NCBI taxonomy): Eukaryota > Metazoa > Chordata > Mammalia > Eulipotyphla > Talpidae > Condylura > Condylura cristata. The sequence continues at coordinate 22,224,367 of NW_004567113.1, read as the reverse complement.
TATCTTAGTCATTGTGTCTGGCTCAGGTATACGGAAATAGCTTGGTGAAACCTGACCATTCTTTATCTGAATGAACATGAACAATACACTGAACAAGCTAATTCCAAAAGTTTAAGAGGAGAGAGGCGTGGATTACTAACAGGCCACAATTGTCTAACACCTTCAAACTTTATCATTTCTCTGCTTA
>NW_004567113.1:22175039-22223867 GCF_000260355.1 Condylura cristata | reverse complement strand
TTTTTACATCATTTTATACTTTTTTCCATCTCAGTAGTAATTCCCGTGGGCTTCCCATCACCAAATCACCTGTGTGCCATCACCATGGTCCAGTGCATTTCCCTCCCCTGTGGGGTATATTTTGATTAAGCTTATATGGGAGGAAAAGCAGAGCCATCTTTGTTATTTACTGTGCATGCATCAGTCCACATCCAGGGTTAACAGTCACATTTAGTAGTTGTCTCTTCATATACTTTCTCTAACCTTTTGTGGAATCTGACAAGGGCTGTTGCAATCACATTTTCCCTTTCTTCTGGTTTGTTAGTGACCATTGAGCCCAGAATAAACACCACAATACCATTATCTCCAGAGCTCCAAGCAAACTCTTTCAATTCCTGTGAAGAAAGAATTTGTTCCATCACAAAAGAACAACAGCACAGCAACCATCCTAGAAAGATCGCTCAAGTAGCTAAGAGAACTGTTATGGACTTTATGAATTACAATAGTGCCACTTACGACAGCACAAAATACAAAAGAAACCATAATATTAACATTTTAACAATAGCTAAGATTTTAGATCAGTGGAGTAAGTATATTCCCATTATTATGCAAACACTCAGCAGATTTTTTTCATCTTCAAAACTTAAACTGTATAACCATTACGTATTAAATCTTCTTTTCCCATTCCCTGGTATCCATCATTTTACTCTGTCTCTGAATTCGTCTCATCTAGAAAGTTCATATATTTGGAATCGTACAGTATTTGTCTTTGTGGAAATAGCTGATTTCACTCAAAATTGTCCTCAAAGCTCATGTAACATCACTTGTTAAAGGGCATTTTGTATTATATTCCCTTGGCTTATTGAAATTATTGCATGACACCTTCAAACTTTTGTCACTTCTCTGCTTAAGGATACAGTTAAAATTGAAATTAAATATAATTAAGAATCACAAAGAGTAGGTTTGCTATTATAATGGTACTTGGGGAAGAAATGGAAATACAAAATACAGCTCTGTCATTTATTCTCTTTTCTGTGCAACAAATCTGAGAGCGAGGCACATGCCATGAGACACAGGGCATCAGAAAGGATTAAATTTTAACTGTATCCTTAAGCAGAGAAGTGACAAAAGTTTGAAGGTGTCATGCAATTTTGGCCTGTTAATAATCCAAGCCTCTCTCTTCTTAAACTTTTGATATTAGCCAGTAACATTACCTGTGTGTACCACATTGTTGACACATTGAAGTTAGGCTACTTGGGTTGCTTCAACCCTTTGCTTTTTGCAAATAAGACTGCTGTGAGGATGAATGTGTAACAGCCTCCTGGAGATCCTGCTTTGAATTTAAGTTCCTTTCATATCCAGAGGGAAGTGGATTGCTGGGCCATATGGTAGTTCTATTTTCAGCTTTGGAGGTACTCTCACTTGTTTTTATTAGAATAAGTAAGTTATTACAGTAAGTTGTACAGCAGTGAGGAGGAGAAGCTGTTAGACAGTATAGACCCAGATTCTTCATTCACACTATTATAATTGCTAATGGAAGTTCTGGAAGGAAGACACATAGCAACATATTAGCTCACCTATTCTATGATCAGTCAACTAAATCACTAAGTTCTTTTCCCAGGGAATTAGTGTAGTTGGCTCTTTGATATTTCATTTCCCTGAATATGAGCACAAAGAAGTTAATGATGTGTGTGACTTTATCTTTCAGCTCTATAATCCCTTAATTCTTACCTTAAATTTGTCATAATATCCCAAATACTGCACATAAATAATTTCTTAATGTTTGGCTATTACAAATGTATAGAACTTTGGTATAGGAATTTTCATTTTCCAAGAAATAGTTGTAAGAATTTTATGTATAATCCAGAATGATAAATGCAAAGTTATCATTCAAGTTGTCGTCTTTTCAACTAATAACATATTTCTTTTTAAAGATTTATTTATTTATGCATATAGAACTGGGGTATAGGCCAGAGGTGCAAAGGCGGTGAGAGGATTGACCAGAGACAGAGTGGGGAGCAGAAATGGCTGACTGACAAGGTACAGTGCTGAGGGGAGCAGCTGGAGGGTAAGGAGAGGGCTGCTGTGCCATGTGGGTCACCTCCAGGGTGGGGATTGAACTTATGCTGAAGTGGCTTTAGCTTCTTAGTGCTGTGTTTTAACTCACTGCACCACCAAACTAATAATACTTTTAACCTGAATTCATATTATAAAATTGATGTCTCATTAGAATGTGTGGTATGTAGCTAATTTGTGAACATCTCACCTCTTCAGCTTACTGCGCCCCATTGGAATCACAGTAATTACAGTGTCACAAGGCTTTTTCAATGAAGAACTGGCTATCCTCTTAAATAGCTCACCTTTCATTGTTTACATACACTGTAGGAGGAATATTTGACTGCAAATACTTGAATGTATTTCTAATTTATTTGCCTATTTTTCTAATTAAAAAATATCCCTTCTCTACTAGTGTTATTTCTTTCTGTCTGCATACACTCACCATAAGTTTGAAATGCAGAGGGCCCATAATCTTCCAGATACCTTGATAGAAGGGTGCTCACCTCTTTATTTTCCTTCTGTTTAATCACCAATTTTTTCTCTTTAAAATAAAATATTGAACAACTCTTCTGTAACAAAAATATACCTTACAATTCCGGCAATTTTAGTAAACTACGATTTGAAAATAAATGTTCTTTTTTCCATTATTTGTAATGGTACAGCTATTTAGAAGTTCACCTTTATACCTTGGTTGGGCTCAGGTTTCACTCATCTCCACCAAACCCCAGGACCAGTACTCTATCATATTCAATCCCTCCCCCTCCTTGCTTCCCTGGTCTCCCCTCTGGTAACCACATATTTTTCAGATTCTAAAGTTATTTTTGTTGTGTTTTACCAGTTTCTTTTTATCTTTTCTTTTTTAAAGATTTATTTATTTATGCTTACAGAACTGGGGTACAGGCCAGAGGTGTGGTGAGTGAGAGGATTCACCAGAGACAGAGTGGGGAGCAGAACAGGCAGATCAACGAAGTACACTGCTGAGGGGAGCAGCGGGCGGGTCAGGAGAGGTCTGCCACACCATGTGGTCTCCGGGGCAGGCGGGAATCGAACTCATGTGGAAGCGGCTTTAGATTCTCAGTGCTGTGCCTCAACCCGCTGCGCCACCAGGGAGGGCCCCAAGCATTTTTTTTTTAATTTTTGTATTTGATGACAGTTGATTTAGAAGTATTATGATACAAGGGTCTGCCCTAGAGATTTGCAATCCTTGAAATTGTTCTAAGAGACCCTTTTATAATACATGGTTATATATGATATTATCTTTGGACTGGCCATGCTCCTGGACCTTTTTAAATGTAACACCATTACTCTGAATTCACCTTGTATGATTGCAGTTTCATTAATATCTGCTATGTGTAGCTATCCGTAAGGGATACTCATTACTGTACTGTGTGCCAGGGAGCATATTAAGCACAGTGGCAGAAGTCCACCGAGCCGTCATTCAACAGAGAATTTCATCACCCCTTTTGGAAGGTGACTGTCCTCTATATAAATCATCTGTAAAGTCCCGTTTTCCTGCAGTTTGATTCTAATTTTGATTTTAGTCTTAATCTTTGCCAATTAAAAATAAGTTTAATTACTTTAGTTATTGGAGCAATTTCTCATTCAAAGTCAACTAAAAAAAAAGTGAAATTTTATGTGGTCAGAATCTTCCTAGATTTCATTAAAATGCATACTTGTATCTTTTTGGAAGGTGTAGTACCTCCTGTCCTGAACGTCATTATATATTCTTTTTTCTGTTCAAACTCATGATAAACTTTCCAAAATTAAATATGCTTTCCAATTTTAATCATTGTGATAAAGCATCTTTTGGAGATTGTCCTTAGAGACAACTATATAATTCTTACATATTTTGTCAGTGCTGACTATACATTGTCCAATGTAATTCTACTCTGAAGATTATTTTAGTTTAATGTAAAGGTCACTGAAATTTCCAATAACTCACATTGTATATCTATGGAATACATGACATTCAAGTACCTGTAGCAACATTTAAATATATCTGTGTTTGATGTGTCTCTTTAGCTCACTAGCCATAGCTTTCTCTTTTTTTCAAGATTTATTTATTTATGCATACAAGAACCTGAGTACAGGCCAGAGTGTGGAGTATGAGAGGATTCACCAGTGACAGAGTAGGGAACACAACAAGCTGATCTACTGAAGTGAACTGCTTAAGGGAGAAGAGGGCTGGACAGGAGAGGTCTGCTGGACATGTGGGTCACCTCCCTGGTTTGGGTTCTACTTCATGCTTAGTGTCTGCGTGTAGCTTCAGAGTGCTGAGACTAAATCCCTTATGCCACCATGGAGGCCCGAGCCATAGCTTTCGTTATCCATGTTATAGTAGGTGTCTTTTAAATAGTAGAGCTATTCTAATTCTGTATCCAGATCAGTCACCAAATATGACTGCTTATTCTCTTTATCTGCTATCTTTGTTTAAAAAAAAAACCACACACACAGTGTTAACTGTGTTAACAGTGTATTTTTATTGGAAAAATAACAAATAGAAAAGAGAAAATCATTACCATTCTCTTTAATAATCTCCTGGCAAATAAAACTCCATCCCAAAAGATAATACTTTAAATAAGACAAAGCAAATTTTGACCGCCCTGTTTGCTCGTATCAATTCATAGACTACATTAAAAAGATATCTGAAGTGGACACCTACACACACCCTGGCATGATTTTCCTTGTAAGCTGTCTAAATTCCTCATTGAGAAACTCAATTTGGACACTTTTCCAGGAGCTATCAGAGGCTGTTTATGGAATTGAAACCTAGCCAAGATTCTTTAAAAAACCCACTTATTATTTACTTGTCTCATTTTATTAAAGCTAACATGTTTAAGAGGAAAGCCTTCACTAGGTATAGAAGGAGTAAACTGGCATACTGAAGACTGTATATGACAAATTCACATTAACATAATTCTCAGTGGTGGAAAGGTGAGAATTATGACTCTAAGATCTGGGTTAAAGATATCCATTATTCTACTTTTTTTCAACGTCTGCATGAACCTCTAGTCAGAGAATTTTGGCAAGAAAAATAGCACACACAGGAGAGGAAAGAAGGGAAGGAACAGGGAAAGGAAAGGAAGAGGGGGGAGGAAGGAGGCCAGAGAAGGGAGAGGGGAGGAAAAAGGAAAGGAAGGGAAGGGAAGGGAAGAGGAGAGGAAAGGGGAGGGCAGGGAGAGACCGGAAGGTAAGGGGAGGAGAGGGAAGGAATGGAGAGGGAGAACATTGTTTCTAATTCCAGATGTATATTCTGTTTCTAATATAATACACATAGAAAACAAAGACTCCACTGAAGTACTGTAAGAATTAACAACATCAGTAAAATTCAAGGGTACAAAATTAATTTGCAGAAATTTGTTTTATATTCATGCACTAACAAAATTAGGCAGAATATTAACATTGATATTAAGCTTAGCAATGATTTTTAGAGAAGATATCAGAAACACAGGAAGACTTTTATACAGTGAAGAGATCACCAACAAAATTTAAAAGGCAGCTTAATATGGTGAGAAAAATCATTGCAAACTCAAATGTTAATAACCACTACATAAAGAGTTCACAACTCATTACTATAACAGATAAGTCAATGTGACAAAAATTAAAAACTGGCCAAGGAACTGAAGAGACATTTTTGAAAGAAGGCAAATATGACCAACAGGTGCCTGTAAAGAGCTTCAAGCTCACCAGGTAATGATCATGGAGTGCAAATCAAAACCACAATGATATATCACCTATCACTCTTAGACTATTTAAAGAAAAGAGATAAAGAGATAAGAATTTTGTAGAAGGTGTGGAACAAAGGATTGCCCTATGCTTGTTGATGGGAATATCATTTTGTACAACCGTGTGGAAAACTCAGAAAGTAAATAGAACTACTGAAGAAAGCAACAATACCACTTCTGGGTATATGTCTGAAGGCTATACAAAAAGATTTGTGTCCAATGTGTATCACAGTATTATTTATAATAACCAAGGTATGGAAACATCCTCTCTGTCAAGAAATGAATGGATGGAAATTGTGATGTTTTTACACCGTGGAATATTATTTAGCCCTGAGAAAGAAAAAAAGTATGCCAATGATGACAATATGAATAAAGTTTGGGCCATTATGGTAAGTAAATAAGCTAGCTAGAAATAAAATGAGCATATTATAATTTACATGTAGACTTTAAAAACAGATAAAACTCAAAGAAGGAATGTAGACTTGTGAGTGCTGGGAACTAGGGATAGAGGAAAAAGGGAAAGATTGCTTTAAGATTGCAACCCTTTAAACATGAATAAGAGGAGGATATATTATGTAAATTGCTGTATATAGTAGCTATATATATTTAAAATTTGCTGAGGGTAGAATTTGTGTCTTTAAAAAGAAAAAACCATCAACGTGTGATATAGTGTGTATGCCAACTAACACAAGGAACTTTCCTCACAATGTACATGCATATGAATTCACTATGATCCATATTTTAAATATTTTGCAACTTTATACTTCAGTCATAACTCAATGAAGTTGAAGAAATAGGATGAGATTGAATAGAACTTTTGCCTTATAGACCTTATGAGAGGTGGCCTAATAGAGATACTTTTGCAATGAAAACAGTACAGTTAACCCTTAATATAACAGTCCTATTTCCTGACAGTTAGATGGTAGGCAAACAGGATGTCTTTAAGATCGTAAAATAATTCAGTAAAAGGCATTTTTAAAATTATGTTTTTATGCATATGATATCAATTTAAAACATTTCCCTTTACAGGAAATATCCTCATGCTAACAAACTTCTTTTCAAATTTATATTATGGTGTGTTTCAGGTGCAAGTAGCAAAAATAGTTTGGTCTTTATATCTATGTAGAATTTATGGTCTCTGTTTTTAGTAGTCTACTTTTCTCTGGGCTCATTTGTTAGACTGCTCTGATGTGGGGAATCAGGACTGGCAATGGTACTTAACCAAGATTTTGTACAAATGTGGTGTGTGTGGTCACAAACACCTGCTCAATTAATCTATGCAAGCCCTTTTTGTCCTGAGATAGCAAACCATGGATCTCAAGTCAGAAGATGTTTAATGGTAGAATTAGAACAAAGTAAATCTTGGGTTTGGCTAAAAATATTGTGAATATCAGATAACATAATGGGGATTCCTTTACATGTAACAAATTATTTTCCTCTTGGTATAAGATTCTCTCCTTGTCTTTAACATTTGATGCATTAAAGACGTATAGTAAGTTCATTTCATTTCATTTCATTTCATTTCATGTTAGAAAACCTAAAATGTTCCCCAAGAAGATCAATATCAGGAATTTTTATGGGACAAGTAGAGGAAGATAAGTCAGGTGCTTGAGATTAATGCATTGATTAGTATTAGCAAGCTTCACTAATTACTGGTTGTTGATTATTTGTAATTGTCAACTTATACTGGCTAGATGTCTTTATTTCATTTCAAGGACACAGATAATGCAATTACTCCCACCTTAGGAATTGCTTCACAGATGTCAATATTTGCACTGCTTACGTACATGTCATTGATACCTTTGTAGTTTTTGTTCTCTCATTTGAACATATTCCTTTATTTCTCCCTTTTTCTTAATTCTCTGTGTTGGTTTCTATGCATTAGATGAAACAACTACCTCTTACTGTCTTTTGGGAATGACCCTCGGTTTCAGATTTTCCCTCAAAGTTTTGTGATTATCAAAGCAGTTCTTTTTATTTTTAATGTTCCTTGAAATAGTGATTTTGTGCCAAGATTTGTGAATGTCTCTAAAGGAGGCGATCTCATATGGCACCTAAATTCTGGTTGACTAGCTATCACACACTCAAGAGAAAGTTTAAAAAAATGCAATTAAATCTCTTTTATGGGATAACTAGATGATGGGGTTTCTCTAACCTCCATTTGTTTTGAACCTTAGTGTGATTATTAAATATGTTGTTTATTGTCCCATCTGTGAGACACATCAGCCTTAGGACTCAGAGATAACTATTCTCTTTTGTCCTTTCCTGTTTTGACAATCTTCCGGCAACAAAACAGACAACATCTTGCAGTGACATACACTACAGTTGCCACACAGGCCAGCAGGAACCCAATCACATCCAGGGAATGGAGCTGGGCCCAGGTGAGGTCATGGGAGGCCGGCCGCAGGTGCTTGGCCCCTTTATTGCGCATGACAAACTCGATCCAGAAGATAGCTCGATCCAGAGGCTTCATTGGCTGATCGCGCTGTATCCTTGATAATTTCATGATATTCTCTTTGTATCTGGAGAGAAAAAAGAAATGTATAGATACTGGAAGGAAGCTAATTTGCCTAAGCCTATCATTTTCTGAACATTTTTTAAAAGGTCATACACATGATTCAAAATTAATATAATAGATATGGATATGGAGATAAAATATAAGGTAGACATTAAGACTTTTCTAGCAGATGAAATGTTATGGTTTAAAGTAGAAATTGTAAATGATACTCACGAAACATATATAGAAGTTTATGTCATAATCGTGATTTCACATCAATAGTGATTTCACTCTTGTCCCCTCTATACTTTCCATTTTGTCATTGGAATAATTTCTGAAATAGGCTTCATATTATGTCATTCTCTCTTCAGCATTTCCTTTTGACTTCAACATTTCCTTTTGACAGTTATGGTGTTTGGACTATAGTATTTTGCATGTTCATACCAAATGATTTATTTCATTACTTTGTTTCATGCACACTGTGAGTAGACAGGTTGGTTTTCTGACTGTTCACTAAAATTACCTAAATTACGGTAGCCCGGTAGCCCCTGTGACCTCCTCCCAGACCTCTCTTTTAGTAACACCCGAAGGATTGTCTCTACTTTTTGTTGAGATCTCAGCTACCTCCTAACGTATTCAAAGAGCTTTTGCTGGCCTCATTGTAAGAGCGCTGCTATTCCTTTATTTATTTGTATTTATTGCACTACTTGTCCCTAGAATTTCAACATACATTATATTTTAAGTCATAAACATTTAAGGATAGCTATATTATAGAATGATATGATTAGTCAAAAAATCAAGAGTGACATTGCATGAAAGTAAAATATCTTATGGTAAGAGAAAAAAGCAATTGTAATACATTATTTGAAATAAATCTGATTATGTGAAAATTCAGATTAGGGCAACTTATAGACACAGAAAATAGCATAATTTTCTGTGCATAAAAAGAGAGGCATAGAGACTGACTTCAAAGTTACTTAACAATTTTTTTAGGTATGTTGATAGATTCTGTACTTGCAGTATACTGATGGTATAATAACTAATATACTATGTTTACTTGAAATTTATATGTAAGCTATTGAATTTTATTATATGTGAATTGTACCTATTTAGAAAGTCTGTTCAAATAGTAACAAAAATCATATTTTGGTCAAAAGCAGAGTTATACATTCTAAATTTTTGGGCATAGAACTAAAATAAGACTTTTCATGTTCTTTAATATTTTCCTGTGGGTTCTGTAAACATTCACAATTACCTATATAATTTTGGCATTTGCGTATGTAGAAAATTGTTGCATAATTATTCACCCACTCAAATAAGCAAGATCAAAATGAAACTTTGAAATTAATTCCTGAAAATAGAAACAGGTTTGATAGGTTATATCTTCCTAATACTTGCATAATTATTAAAATAGAGGAGAAACTCAAATTATTTAATAATAATGTTTATAAATACTACTGAGAAAAATTCTGATACTCACGAGGGGTCATTAATAACTGTCTTCAGTGCATTCAGCAAATCTGTGCTTGACATTTTTTGTAAGTCCAATATAACAGCTGTTCCCTTGACCTTCATATGCGCCATGTTATCAGGCTGGTCCGCAAACAGGGGAATGCCCACCATCGGGACGCCATGGTAGATCGCCTCAAAGATGCCACTGGCTCCCCCATGGGTAATAAAAGCCTTGGTTTTTGGATGACCTAATATTGGGTGAATTTCAAGAAATTAACTATAATTCTGAGAAATAAAATGACAGTAGAACAACTTAAGAGACTGAAAGTGGCATGTTTTCTCCAGAACAGATTATTCTTCACATAAAATTCATTATAACATTCTTATCTCAAGCACGGTTATTAAGGTTATTTTCTGTCAGCGCAACACCTTCTATTGTATTTAGCCTTTCTCTATCTCTGCTCCCTTTTTTCTTTAGAAACTTCACTGAGTATGTTAATGTCTATCAGTTTTGAAAAATTGTTGCTGTTTGCTATGTAGTCAATATTTGTCTTTGTGATTCTGACTGACTTTCCCACACACAATTCCTTAGAGATCCTCCCATTACTAAGGCCCAGCATTTGGTCTTTCCTTATGTGTGATTACTATCTCATGGTGTGGATATACCACTCTGTAATCCAGTCTCATGTCAGTGAACATCAAGATGTTACCCAGTCCAACATTTAGTAAATAATAAGCAGTAAATATTGGAGAGCATGTGATTTTTTGTTAATGGTTTCAAGTTCTTTGGAGAAATGCCATAGTGTGAGGTGGATCATAGGTTAATTCTATTTTTTTGGTTTCAAGATCAAATCAGATTGCTTTCCACAATGGTCGCACAGTTTACTTTCCTGCTAACAGTTCACAGGGCACCTGTTGCTCCACATCCTCTCACCACTTGTGTTTGGAGATCTTTTTTACCTGTACAGGTTTCAGATGACATTTCATTGTGTTTTTAACCTGACCCTTCTACATTTATTTACCTTTTATTGTGTAAAAGCTTTTTAATTTGGCATAACAGCACTTGCTTATTTTTTTTTGTTCTCTTGCTTTTAGGATTTAACCTTCAAAGACAACTTTATCACTGATGTCATGAAGCTATCAATGTTTTCTGCTTTGTACTTACAGCTAATTTTTAAATCCACTACTACAATTAATCAACTAAGTTACTGTTACTGCTCTAGTAACAATCTGTATGACATTGGCATAACAAAGGACAAATATATCAATGGGCTGGAATCAAATGTCCACAATTCAAATTGCATACATAGCAATACATAATTTATGATATAACGTAAAAAACAGCAAAAATAAATGGTCCTGGAAAAATTGAGGCACATGTAATGAATAATGTTGAATCGCTTTCTTATTCCAGGCACCAAATGTAAATTAAAGATGGTTTAAAGATCCATATATGAGATATTTAGCAGTAAAATACATAGCTGAAAGCATTGGTAATGTGTTTCATGACCCAGATAACAAAGATGATTTTGGAGACTTGACACCTGTAGTAATAACATAAAAGGAAAAGTAAAAAATTGATATCTCAAATCAAAAGGCTTTTTGTTATAAAAGAAAATAGGAGTAAATTAAAAAGATGTAGGGAAGAAAATACACACCACATAACTTGTATAGGGTTAAATTCCAAACTATAAAGATAATAATTGGTGATTTACCAATATAAGAGAAGGTTAAATATTATACATACTGAAAAACTAGCAATATTAATAAAAGAAATGATGTTTTGTTATGAAGAGGGAGGTAGAAGAAATGGGCAACATCTGGACAAATAATTCATGGAGAAAGATGTCCAAAAGGATTAAGAATAAAGGAGAAAAATATTCACTAAACTTTTAATAAAGAGGTACAGTGTAAAACCACAAGGAGATATCATCAGAAACTTGTGAGGATAGTGAACATAGAAAGATCAGCAACAGGTGCTGGAGATGATGGGGGAATAACAAATCCTACTTATGAGTAGGAATAAACTGTGCAGCCACATGAAAGCAGTATGTATTTAACTTAAAAATCAAAACCGGGCTCTCCTTGGTGGCACAATGGGTTAAAGCACCGCATTATGACACTCTCTGAAGCCACTGCAGCACGAGTTCTGTCCCCCGCCAGGGAGCTGACCCACAAAGCATGGCAGACCTCTCCTGACCCACCTGTTGCTCCCCTCAGCAGTGCATTTCAGTACATCTGCCTGTTGTGCTCCCCACTCTATCTCTTACCCACCACCACACCTTTGGTCTTGTATCCCAATTCTGTAAGCATAAATACATCTTTAAAAAAAAATTTTCAAAACCTTGGAAGTACTATATGACTCAGAAAACCCACATAAGGGCATCTATAAAAGAATATAAAACAACTCAAAATATTTAAAATAGCTAGGACATGAGGGTAAACTAAATACCTAGTGATTAAATATTGGACCAACAAGAAAGTAGCATATTCACTTTATAGAATACTTGCCATAAGAAAAGAAGAAATACTGGAAAACAAAAATGGAAAGAGTTCAAAGGAATTATATTTAAAGCAAGTCATAATGACAAAGATATTAACTGGTGATTTAGTATAAATTTGAGAAAGTAAAATATTATAAAACCTGCCAATATTAATAAAGGAAATTATGTTTTTTTGTGCTTAAGAGGGAGGTAGAGAGAGAAAAATTTAAATGGACATGAGATGTTGAGATGTTCTCAAGAGAAATAATAATTCTGTTTACAGACAACTTAGTAATATAAATAATCTCTGTTTAGTAAGGTCATTCAGTTACATTTAGATAGATCACTGGCTATTAAGCACTGTAGGAAGGCAGAACATTATTTGTGTTTTGGTGGGGGAAAGGAAAGAAATATGGTTAGAAAATATATCTCCTAGAGAAGTAATTACACATGAAATAAAGACACTTTTAATTCAGTCATAAGGGATGTGGCTATTATAATAAATGGACAAATTTTATATAGTATATTTCCCTCATAATGGAGAATTAATGCAAATGCTGGAAAATTAATGCAAAGAGCTAAATTTTACTGATATTTTTAATAATAAATGTTCAATAAATTTGTTTCCTTCTGGACTACTATGGTTGCACTTACTCTAATTTCAGTATTTTTTTTTCCCCAGTCTCTTACCAAGCAGGTCATTTTGGGGGAGCCATTTATATAGCCGAGTATTTGCTCCTAAGGTAGCTGGCTTCTTGCCATCAAATCTCCATAGAACCTGTTAGGGTAAAGGATATATCTTACTCCAATGGTAAAATTTAAATGTTATAATGTGTTTGAATTCTAACAACATTCAGAGGTTATAAACCCTAACACCATTATTACACACATATGCATTAGATGTCAAAACTGAGACATGTTAGAACACTGATAGACATATACACTTTTTTTTTATATTTACAAGTATGAAATTTTACATGTAGGGAAATGACAAATGGGATTATCAATAATTAAAAAAATTAAGACATTTTAGACATACATAATATAGTCAGAATGTGTAAGAAATCAGTAAGCTCTTTGAATTTACTTTCTGCTTTATATTAATTACTCTCATAATTCCAAAATAGCATTAAACTATTTGTTTTTAGGTGTCATGGAGTTTATTTATTTTAACTTGTTCCTTAGGTTATATTAATAAAGATTTGAATCACTTAGTTTACAAAAATATTAGGCAAAGTAATTCAGTTCTCAAGAACTGTTTACAGACAACTTAGTAATAATATAAATAATCTCTGCTTAGTAAGATCGTTCAGTTACATTTAGATAGATCACTGGCTATTAAGCACTGCAGGAAGGCAGAACATTATTTGTGTTTTAACTTTGGCAATTCATTGAGTGTAGAAAAGAAAGTTCTGTTTGCCTTATGTAAAATCAATATACTTTCATTATAGAAAATAAAAATAAAGTTATTGAAAAAAATCCAAATTGTGAGGATGGCAATTTTTTAAGTGACTATAACATATAAGCAGTGCACTGCCAAACTTAGACAACATTGATTAATCTGAGAGCCTAGCCATCACTTCTCCTAAGGGGTGGTAACAGTGCACTAAATGGTCCAGTATCAAATATAGGGAAAAAAAGGACTGACTTTGCTCCACAAACCTCCACGGCATAATTACCTTTCCTGCTTTAAGAATTTCTGCTTAATGTTATTGTAATTTAACTCCTTGCTGATAACATTTGCATTGTGTACTTGCCTTCAGAAGTCCCATAAAAAACAGCAGATGATAATGCAATTTGGTTATTTCTGTGCCTGCCCACAATACCTTTATAATGTAAACTTGCTTTTACCTTTTAAATATATTTTATTCTGATCACAATGTTAATGCCAAATTATTGTCACTTAAAAAAAACTCCACTGTACATTTTAGCACCTGCCATGTATATTTATTTTTAAGTGAGTCCAAGAAAAATAAAATAGAACTGTATGATTATTTATCCTGCAAGAAAGTTTTGTTTACAAAAATGCACATAAATGGCGGTTGTTCACATGACGTGACTTTCTCTAACCTTTTGTGGAATCTGGGCAAGGGCCGATGCAATCACATTGGCTCTCTCTTCTGGCATGTTACTGACCATTGAGCCCAGAGAAAACACCACAATACCATTGTCTCCAGAGCTCTGTGCAAACTCTTCCATTTCCTGTATAGAAAGAATTTGTTCATCATAAAACAAACAACAGCATAGTGAACTCTACTAAATGATTGCATAGACAACTGTAGAGTTCAACTATAACTGGAAATTATTCTAACATATGCTAAAACATTATGCACCCTTCAAATATTGTGGTAAAATTTATATAATGTGGCCCTCCCTGGTAGCGCAGCAGGTTAAAGCACAGCACTAAGAAGCTAACGCCACTTCCGCATGAGTTGATTCCCGCCTGCCCTGGAGGTGACCACATGGTGTGGCAGACCTCTTCTGACCCACTCGCTGCTCCCCTCAGCAGTGTACTTTGTCAGTCTGCCTGCTTGGCTCCCCACTCTGTCTCTGCTGAAGCCTCTCGCCGCCCCTGAGCCTCTGGTCTGTACCCCAATTCTGTATGCACAAATAAATAAATCTTAAAAAAAAATCATATAATGTAACTTTTACTATTCCAATAATTTCTACATGTATATATCAGTGGTGCTAAGTAAATTCTCTTTGTGTTAAGAACTGTTTCATCTTGCAAAACTGGATTTCTACAATCATAAACATCAGTTCTCCACTTCTTCACTAGTCTGCAACCAACGATCATTCTACTACCAGTTTCTACTGGTAGTAGTAGAGTTTGGCTATTTTAGATACATTTTTTAGTTGGAAACATACAGTATTTGTCCTTTTGCGCCTGGCCCATTTCAGTTAGCAGTATCCTTAATTTCATCATATTTTACCTGCATTAGAACATCCTACTTTAAAACTGAATAACTAATAGTGTATCTATATCACATTGTATTTATTGATTCATCCATTGATTCAAACTGGTTGCTTCCAGCTTATGATTCTTGAGTATGGTTGTCATGAAGATGTGTGTGCAAATATTTCAAGTTACCTATTTTAATTCATTTCGATATAAATCTGTAAGTAGAATTACTGGAATGTTGACTAGTCATATTTATGATTTTATGAGGTCTGTTGTGATTTTATTGAATATAAATGAAATAAAGCAGAACTAATATGAGGTACTAAAAATGACCATGTAGTCTTAGGCCGTGTATTCCAAACTCTTCATTTAACTGTTGTAATTCCTCAGAAATCCTTACAGGAGAACAACAGGAGTATCATACTCATTTTTAACTGTAGATCATTATATATCTAGTAAATCAATTTTGCTTTCTGGAGAATTATTTTAGGTTAGTCATTAGTATTTTATTTTCCTGAGTAACAGTAGTAAGATAAGGTTATTTATGTAAAATACGTTTGACTAAAAATATTGTGGAGATGCACATTGTTATTATTGAGGAGTGGTTTCCTTTGAAGCTAGAATATAGTTAAAGCATCTCTAAGTAAGTGAAGCAAACAGGAATAGACTACCTTAGGCAGTGGTTTGGCAGGTTTGCAGTGGAATCCTCCAATAAACTCAAAATTTGGTAAGAGTGGATGAGGATACCAAAAATCCCAATAGTTTCGAATGAGCCATATGTCAGCTTTCCCCATGAGCTCAAATAAAGTAGTAGGTTTTCCTGATGGAAAAAGGCAACAAGATGAGATGAGAATATTTTTAATATCTGAATGTCAATATGTTGGGCAATTTTCTGAAAGGTGTTATCATTACAAAATTCAATTACAGGTCTGAGTTTACAATAGTGGTCATATAAGTAGACTGGGGAAAAACCAGAGGAAACAATTGCCTCAATTCTCTATAGAGAATTGTTTGAAATATGGAACTTCTCTTTCTAATGTCTTGTTAGAAGTTCTCATGCCTTTCTAAATGATGAGTAAGAGTGTATTACTTGAATGTATAGGATAAAAAGGTATAATGTAGAAGATATTTTGGCATGAAACTTTATTGTATTTTAAATTAAAGGTCAATGCATATTATTATAAGTTGTCAAAACCCATTAAATGCACGATTCCAGTATATGGGAGTGTGATGTTTAAATGATATGGAATGTAGGATCACCAATTACAACAAATTAACCATTTTTCTTCAAATATTGATGAGAACCTCTACACAGAATGTGTGCAGGAGTTATTTACAAACTCTGAAATCAATATTACCATGAACTTAAAAAATTCTGTATGAAATAAAGTATGTTACTATCACAATGAACAAATTTTGATATGATATTGCAAGAGATACTGTTTGAATTACCTGAATCTTTAAGTTGTCTCCCAATAATCATAGATCACAATGTTCAAAATTATTCTGTAATTTCAGTCTTTGCCATAATAGTTGTGAGATTGAATGATCATTATTATTCATCACTAGATTTTAAAAGATAAATCACTCTAACCATATGGCTATATATAACATTACCTTCCATTGTCCTAGTATAGAGGAGACAGAAGTCTACAAATTTAAAACAAGACTTACCTAGTACTTCACTATAAAGATCATTCCATGGCTTCTCATTTATTGTTTGGTACCAAAAGTCAAAGAAGAGCACATATATCATGTTTTTTACCCTCTCCATGAATGTCATTTTGTCACTTAATTCTGACAAAACAACAGGTACATAGGATGGTGGGAGAGGAAGTTTTCCAGTATGCTTTTCAAATTGATTTCCAGGTGTGAAGCGTAGAGTATACACAAAAGGTACTTTAAGTAACTCTGCCAGCAGCTCACCGCAGGGCCCCACAGCATCTGCGAGAACAAGATCAAATTTTGATTCTTGGAGCTTTGTTATAAGTTTCTTGTTTTTGACTACATCGTTACAGAGCTGTTGAAAAGCATCAAAAAATTTCCAAACAATATCTTGAGATTTTGTAAAGTATTCCCAAAAGGAGTCTTTAGGCAACTCATATGTCCATTCATTCACTATTTGCGTGAACACATCTTCAAACTCAGTTTTAGAGAAAGATGTAGGATAAATTTCAAATTTAATGGCAGATTGTTTGCTATGGTCAACAAGAATGGAAGCTGAAGTTGTCAGAACAACCACTTCGTGACCTCTCTCAACAAGTTCATCCAGGATTGTTTTTGTAGTCATCCAAAGGCTGTATTCTGCAGGCCACACCAGCACCTTCCCACAGCTCCCAGAACTAAAGTAACAGCCGAGGTGAAGCAGCAGAAAAGCTGAAATCCACTTCGCAGACATTCTGGTAAAATGTGCTCTCTTCAAAGTGGCTTTCCGTTATCATTGCTCATGGTTATATCATGGAGAAATAAATCAAAAAGTTAAATTATAACTACCACACCTCAAAGCTAATAGATTGTGTTATCAGGACATTATGTTGCGTGTGGAGAAAGCAAAGGTAGCTGATCTGGCTTGTATACAAACAAGTGACCTTGTTTGGGTTCAGTGTCTGTTTGAAGATTTTAAATAGTATCAGCAGTTGAGAGTTTATGACTTTACAAGTGTAAGTCACTTCTGTTACATGGTTTATTTTCAATGAGTGTCCAGATCAGTGGAAACTGAGAGAGGACCAGGTTGCCATCTGCTGACAGGATAATGGAAGAGCAAACTTTGGTGTTGCTGAGTTCAAATGACTTGGAATCATTGTTTAAGAGCTTGTTTTGCCTGGGTTTATACAAGCTTTCTTAATATTTAATTCATGTGCTATTCACTTGCTGAATTAAAGATGTAGAATTCAGTCTTTCATAGTATAGTCATAGGCTTTTGCAGCTTCTATGATATTAAATTGAGAGAATTTTATCATTCCCAAAAGGAGCCTTTACACTTTGACTGGATCCTTCTAACTTCTCTTTCTGTTCGATCCAAGAAAAAAAAATCTTGTTTTGTCTCTATAAATTTGTGTAATCTACACAATTTCTCTAAATGAAATAATGTAATCTATGTTCTTTAGGTTTGTGAATCTATTTGTTGTAGATCATATACAGTATTACAACCCAATGTTACCTCAAATAAATAAATAATAAAATAAGTAGGTAAATAAATAGATATCACTGGCTTTCAGATGAGTGTTATGTTTTATTTAGTAATTCTTTTTTTTTTAAAAGATTTATTTATTTATTCATATAGAACTGGGGTACAGGCCAGAGATGCAGAGGGTGAGAGGCTTCACGAGAGACAGAGTGGGGAGCAGAACAGGCAGATCAACAAAGTACACTGCTGAGGGGAGCAGCGGGTGGGTCAGGAGAGGTCTGCCTCGCCATGTGGTCACCTCCGGGGCAGGCAGGGATCGAACTCATGCGGAAGTGGCTTAAGCTTCTTAGTGCTGTGCCTTAACCCTCTGCACCACCAGGAGGGCCCCTATTTAGTAATTCTTAACACAGTTGCTTTTACATCAGCCTGTAGTCTTCAGTAAATATTTTATAAAGAGTAGATTCAATGTAGGGTAGGATTATTACAAGTAAAATAATTGAGTATTAAAAATGAAATAATGAATTATAAATGAAATAATTATAATCTTTTACTTAAGTTAACTTACTGGTCTTTGTTGTTAAGCTACAATACTACTTTATATATCCTAGATACAAGTCGTTTAATACTTTATTTGTTGGTTTCATTCACTCTGATAGTATCCTTTTAAGGTCCCAGATTTTTTAATTTGATGAACTCCAACTTACCTATTCTTGTCTCTTGGTGTGTTTTATTGTCATTTCTAAGAAAGTATTGCCTAACTGAAGTCACTAGATTGTACACGTATTTTCTCAAGGAATTTTCATCATTTCAGTTGGTACAGTTACAAATATTTTCCATTTTTTAGTTAACTTTAGGTTGTGGTAAAGCAAAATGTTCAGAATTGTTCTTGCACGTGGACATCCAGGTGCAACCTAGCACAATTTTCTGTAAAGACAAAGAGTACAAGATTTCTCTTTATACTCTTCTTGAATAAAAGAATCCATTATTCCTAAGACTGATTTATACATTCTCAGTATTTAATTGATTTATATATACTGACACTTTTTTTTTTCCACCAGTTATATTCACTGATATGAATTTGGTTTACAACATTGTCATTTTTAGGGGTCATAGATTCAACCATCTTCAAATTATGTTTTCACTATTCCCTCTCCCATAGCTCCAATAATCCTACACCACACTCTGCTGGACTCCCCACTTCTACATTCCCACCCCTCCAGATTTCATGCTGTCTCTGGTGCCCTTTGTGGGCCAAAACACTCTCCCAAGTAGTCGCTGCTCGTTTGGGGCTGCTGTGCCCTCACCTTCCCTTACCTGCTTGGCCTCACTCACAGGGGCAGGCAGGTCTCATTCTTTTTAATGAGCAATACATGGAAACTGTTATTAATTTTTTCGATAGCTTGTTTTTAGTGTGTAAGAACAACAGAATTTGGTATGCTGGTTTTGCCTTAGGCAACTTTATGAAATTCATTAATTTTTTTCCCTGTTTTTTCTGTGAATAAGATCATGCTATCTAAAACTAATGACAGATTTTCTATGATTAAGATCATGTTATTTAAAAATAATGACAAGGCCCTCCCTGGTGGCACAGAGGGTTAAAGCACAGTACTAAGAAGCTAAAGACACTTCCTTATGAGTTCGATTCCTGCCTGCCCCTTGGTGACCACATGGTGTGGCAGACCTCTCCTGACTCGCCCACTGCTCCCCTCAGCAGTGTGCTTTGGCAGTGTGCTTGCTTGGCTCCCCACTCTGTCTGGTGAATCTTCTCAATGCCGCTGCACCTCTGGCCTGCACTCCAGTTCTGTATGCATAAATAAATAAATCTTTAAAAAATATATAACGATAGATTTATTGCCCTCTTCCAACATTGGTGACTTTGCTTTTTTTTTTTTTTTTTTTTGCCTTATTGCTCTGGTATGACTTGCTATAACTTGATTGATGAAAGTGGCAAAAGAGAGCATTCTTTTATTGTTGTTAAAAAAAAAAGTCTTAGTTTTTCACATTGACAATTTACTGCCATAGACCTTAATTATCCTACTTTATTGAGAGCATTTAATCAAGTAGATGTTGAGCAATGTCAAGTAGTTTTTCTGAACCTAATAAGATGATCATATATATTTTTTAAATTTATTAGTTTATGCTTGCAGATCTGGGGTACAGGCCAGAGGTGCAGGATCGGTGAGAGGATTCACCAGAGACAGAGAGGGCAGCAAAACAGGCAGACAGAGGAAGTAGACAGTGGAGGGGCGGAGCAGTGGGGGAGACAGGAGAGGTCTGCCTTGCCTTGTGAGTCAGCTCCCTGGCCAGGGATGAACTGGTGACTAAATAGGCAGCTGCCAGCAGCTTCACAGTGCTGTACTTTAACCCTTTACACCACCAGGCCCAATCATGTGGTATTTATACATCCATTTGTTAATGTGTTGTAATATGTTACTTATTTGTAGATGTTGAGCCATCCTTCATCCCTGGACTAAGTCTGTTGGAACAAGATACTTTTATTTTTTTAAAAGATTTATTTACTTATGCATACAGAACTAGGGTACAGGACAGAGGTGCAGGGGCAGTGAGAGGATTCACCAGAGGCAGGGGGGAGAACAGGCAGAATGACGAAGTACACTGCTGAGGGGAGCAGCGGGCGGGTCAGGAGAGGTCTGCCACGCCATGTGGTCACCTCTGGGGCAGGCGGGGGATCGAACTCATGCTGAAGTGGCTTTAGCTTCTTAGTTCTGTGCTTTCACCTGCTGCGCCACCAGGGAGGGCCCGGATCAAGACACTTTTAATGTAATTTGGTGATATTTTCTTTTTGGGTATTTGCATCTTTTTTCATCAAAAATTTTCCCTGCCATTTTCTCTTTTTGTGGCATCATTATATGATTTTAGTTTCAGGGTCATCCTGGTCTCATGAAAAAAGTTTGAGTAGATCACTTTAATCCTATTTCTTTTTTTGCAATAATTCACCAGTGAAATCACCTACCCTGAACTTTGGATTTTGTGGAGGATTTGTTTGCTTATTCTGTCTTATTACTAATATCAGTAGATTAATTTTTATTATTTGATTATTCATTTTTGGCTGTAGTGTAGTTCTAGAACTTATTCATATTTTCTCAGTTTTCCTCTGATTGGCTGAACTATTCTAAGTAGTGACCCTTGCTCATTTGCACTTTAGTGCTCATGTCTCTTTCATTTCTGATATAAATTTAAGTCTTTTCTCTTACTGTCTTGGTGAGCCTCTCTAATGTACTGTCAGTTTTACTTTTTATAAAGAAACAGTATCAGGTCACAGAGATCTGAAATTGTCTCTAATGTCTATTGAATTCACTTCCTCTCTTAACTTTTGAAGTGTCCTGCCTTATAACTCACATTAAGTTCTCCTCTCCCCCCACTTTTCTAGTTACTTTAGGTGAAATTTAGGCTGTAATGTGAGATTGTTCCTTTTTTGTTGATTTGCCTTTACGTTCTTCTGAAGCTTGTTATCACTGCATCCCATATGTTTTCTTATGCTCTATTTTCTTTTTATGTGTTTCAAGATACAGTGATGCCTTGAATTGCCTTTGTCTTTGGACCAAATGGTCATTAGTAACATTTTCCATCTACTGTGGATTGTCCAGTTTTCCTTTGGTAAAGATCTCCAGTTTTGGCATAGATTTAAAAAACTAGCAACAACAGATATTGGAGATGACATAGTGAAAAGGAACTCTCCTACACTGCTGGTGGGAATGCAAACTGGTCCAACCACTATGGAAAGCTGTATGGAGGTACTCAGATACTAAAATTGGAGCTACCATATGACCCAGCAGTTCCAATCCTAGAAATCTACCCAAAGGACACAATGACATTAATCCAAAATAAAGCCTGTACTCCTATGTTTATTACAGCACTATTATATTGGGAACAATCCAAATGCCCAAAAATAGTTGATTGGATCAAGAGATGTGGTATATATACACAGTGGAATACTATTCAGTAATCAGAAAGGTAAATTAATGCCATTGCCAGCAACTTGCATGAAACTAGAAGGGATTATTTTCAGTGAAATAAGTCAAAAGGAAAAAGAAAAATATCAGATGGTTTCACATATAGGAGGAATATAGGGGAACCAAATAAGGAACCAGGGAAAAAATTTGCAATAAAACAACAAAACAAAACAAAAATAAACAACTATAAGTCAGAGATGTTCTGCTAGGAAGAGGGATCAAAGTAAGGGCAAGGAAATAATTGTGAAGTGAATAAACCCATGTAATTATTACTTTAATACTGAGTTAGGATATCACAAATTACCTGTCTTACTGTCCTTTCCTCAATGCTTAAGTCACTAGTTCCTTGTTAAATTAACTAATGGCTTATCTTTTTACACTGAAAATTGTTTATGTATATTGTAGTCATATGTACTTACTGATTTTATCTTTTTAATGTCAATTGTTGGTTAATTCCTTTTATTTTATCTTTCTCATAACACACACACACACACATTGAGCATGTAACAAGCAGATACCAAGAAGTGATTTTTCTGAGAAGATATATGTATGATTATGATTACTTTGTTGATTCTAAAATGGCTCATAGTTGATTTCCAAAATTTAGATTTATTTTTGTTATTTTTTCCTTTTAATGACTTCTAATTAAATCAAACCCTAAATCTAGAAATGCTAAACAACATACTTTACATACATATGACTCTCTAATTTACTGAGTCTTATTTTGTTAATTTGGGCATCATCTATCCCAATAGCCAACTGAATCTTTCTAAAAAAATATGTTGTCTATTGTTACTTTATAAGAAAAATGGCTGTATTTATACTTTGTTTTTCAAAACTATAAGATACTAATACATTATTCTGACATTTTTCCTGTCTATAGATTTATGTTTTGGGTTCTTGGCCATTTTTGTTTTTGTTATTTTTAAATTTATCAATACATATTATCAGTGACAATTAACATTTGAAAGATTGATTCATGTATCATTATGGAATATTAATCTTTATTTTAGTATTTCTTTGAGTACAAATAACCATACCATAGAATATTATTCAAAAATATGGGACTGCCATGTGAATCAAACTGAAATATTTTGTGGTAGGAGAAGGAAACCAATTGAAATTTACCAGTCATTTTAAATGATTGGATAGGATATTAATTCAGATGAGGATAACTCATATGTACAGAAAATAGAATAATAGTTGCATAAGAATAGAAGAATGGCCTTCCCCTGGTGGCGCAGTGGGTTAAAGCACAGCACAAAGAAGCTTAAGCCACTTCCACATGAGTTCGATCCCCGCCTGCCCCAGAGGAGATCCACATGGTGTGGCAGACCTCTCCTGACCCACCCGCTGCTCCCCTCAGCAGTGTACTTCATCAATCTACCTGTTCTGCTCCCCACTCTGTCTCTGGTGAATCCTCTCACCCTCTGCATCTCTGGCCTGTACCCCAGTTCTGTACGAATAAATAAATAAATCTTAAAAAAAAAAAAAAAGAATAGAAGAATGAGGACTGACTTTTAATGATAGAATATTTCCTTTGGGTGTGATGAAAATGTCTTATATTTGAATTAGACTGATGGCTTCATCCTTGAATATACAATATTTTTTGAAATTTACATGTAAGCTATTAAATTACATATGTATAAGTTGTACCTATTTATGAAATATGTTTTAAAATACTAAAAATTATTTTTTTTATCAAAAGGAGGTCTATACTTTCTAAAATTTTTGGTACTGACCTATAATATTTCATATTGTATTCAAGTTATTCATTCATTTCCCCCCTGTAGTTTCTATAATCTTTTAAAGTAGTGTATTTCCTACAGTTACCAATATAGTTTTTGCATTTGCTCATTTGAAAAATTGTTTTAGTAATATATCATCATTCTTCAAGCAGTGTCAAAATTAAACATTGAAATTAATGCCTGGTTGAAAACCAACAAACAAAAAAAAAACCAAATTGAATAGGTTAAAACATGTTAGTATGTTATTAGATACATAATTATGATAAAGAACTCATATTATTGACAAAGTAATGAGTTAACACTATGGAGAAAAATGCTGCTACTCATGATGGGTTATCAATAACTGTCTTCAATTCATTGAGTAAATCTGTGCTTGACATTTTTTGTAAGTCCAGTGCAACAGCTGCTCCCCTGGCCTTCACATGAGCAATGTTAGGCTGGTCCGCAAACAGGGAAATGCCCACCGTCGGGATGCCATGGTAGATCGCCTCAAAGATGCCATTAGTTCCACCATGGGTTATAAAGCCTTGGTTTTTGGATGACCTAAAATTGGGTGATTTTCAAGAAAATAATTGTAATTCTGAGGAATAAAATGAAATAGTGCATTATAAGGTACTGAAAGTGGCATTGATTTTTAAATAACGGTTACCTGTTTATTTATTACACATACCATTTACTAATAACTTTCTTATTTCAAGCAAGAAGTACTTAATATTATTCTTGCCCTACTACCATAACTTTTACCCTTTCTCCCTTTCTGCTCCCTTTTAACTTTAGAAACTTCACTTAGTAGAAACTGTCTACCAGTTTCGAAATACTCTGCCTTGTTACTGCCTACTAAGTAAGCCAGCATTTGTCCATTTGTCTGTGTCATTATGACTAGAGTTACTGGACATAATTATTTTGATCTTCTTCCATTCTGCAGTAAGTTCCAGCATTTGGTCTTTCCTTAGGTGTGATTACTGTCTCATGCTGTGGATATACCACTCTGTGTAATCCAATCTCATGTCAGGGGACTTCAGGGTATTTCCCTACGTTTTGTAAATGATCAGCAGTAAACTTTTTTTTTTAATTAATGGTTAATGTTCTTTAGATAGATGTCTAAGGGTTTGACGGCTGGGTTATTCAGTATTTCCACTGAATACTGGAATAGTAACTAATGTTCCTCCACCACTCTTGTTGAGGGTCCCATGGCGTCTGCAAGAACAAGATCAAATCTTGATTCTTGAAGATTTGTCATAAGTTTCTTCTTCTTGACTACATCTTTACAGAGATGTTGAACAGCATCAAAAATTTCCAAGTAATATCTTGTGATTTTGACATCTGTGTCCAAAAGAAGTCTTTAGGCAACTCATATGTCCAGTCACTCACCATTTGTTTGAACACGTCTTCAAACTCAGTTTTAGTGAGTGATGTAGGATAAGTCTCAAAAGTAATGGCAGAAGGTTTGCTGGCGTCAGTGAGAATGGAAGCTGAAGATGTCAGAACAATCACTTGGTGACCTCTCGCAACAAGTTCATCCAGGATCGTCTTCATGTTGATCCAGTGGCTGTATTCCGTGGGCCAAACCAGCACTTTCCCACAGCCCCTAGTGCTAAAGTAACAACCCAGCTGGAGCAGCAGAAAGCTGACATCACTTCACAGACATGTGGTGCTTCTTTTTAAGAAATGGTGGTGCTTCTTTTTTAAGAAATGGTTTTTCTTTTTGGCATGTGAAATGTGGTGCTTCTTTTTAAGAATGGTTTTTCTTTTTGGCATTGCTCAGAGTTATATACTGGAGTAATTGATCATAGAGTTAAAATATAACTGCTACATCTGAAGGTAAATATATTGACTTTAACAATTAGAACTTCATGTGACATGTGGAGAAACAAAGGTAGATGACCTTGTTTGTATAGAACTGGGTCCACTGTCTCGCTGAATATTATAAGTGCTATTTCCAGGTAAGATTCATGACCCTAAATGTGTAATCACCTATCTTACATAATCTATTTTAGAAGCATGCCAAGGACAGTGAAAAGTGGAGATGACCTTGTTTGCATCTACTGACAGGATAATTAAAGAGAAAACTCTTACCTGCTGAGTCTAAATGACTTGGAATCATTGTTTTAGAGATTGTTTTCTACAAGCTTTCTTAAGATTTAATTCATATTTATTCACTGCTTAATTTAAAAT
Source organism: Condylura cristata (assembly GCF_000260355.1). Lineage (NCBI taxonomy): Eukaryota > Metazoa > Chordata > Mammalia > Eulipotyphla > Talpidae > Condylura > Condylura cristata. The sequence goes on along the minus strand of NW_004567113.1, from coordinate 22,197,747 downwards.
ATAGAATTCAGTCTTTCATATAATACATTCATGGAATTTTGCAGCTTCTATGATATTATATTCAGAGAATTTTATCATTCCCTAAAGAAGCCTTTATACTTTGGCTGAATCCTCCTAATTTGTTTTTTTTGTTTGTTGGTTTTAGCCAGTAAATCTAGCTTTATCTCTATAAATTGGCTTAATCTGAACAATTGCTATAAGAGGAATCATGTAATTTATGTTCTTTTGACTTATGAACCTCTTTGCCTAGATCATATACAGTGTTGTAACCTAATGTTACCTGAAGTATAAGTAAATAAGTAATCAAACAAGCAAATAAATTATAGATGTCATTGAATTTCAGGACATTATTTTAGTTAGTTCTTCTAAGATAGTTGCTTTATTTATTCATCGATAAATATTTATAGAGAGGTGTAATGTAGGCTAGGGTTATTATAAATGAAATAATTGAGCAATAAAAATGAAATAATGAATTATTATAAATTAAACAACTATAATGACATAACCTTTTATTTATTTAAATTAACTTATTAGTCTTTATTATTAAGCTGTAATTCTGCTTTATTTATCCTAGAAGGAAGTCCCTTAATGTTTTTTCTTGTGGATTTGCTCACTTGTTTGATAAACTTTTTGAGGTACAAATTTTTTAATTTTGATGAGCTCCAGCTTCTCTATTTTTCCTCTATTGGGGTGCTTTATTGTCATTTCTAAGCAGTTTTTGCCTATCCAAAGTCACTGACTTACTCATACTTTCTTAAGTGAATTTTATCATTTCAGCTAGTACAGTTATATCTATATCCATTTTTAGTTAATTGTAGGTTGTGACGCAGCAAAGTTTTCAGAAGTGTTCTTGTATGTGGACATCTAGGTGTCTCATGGCACTATGTGCTGCAAAGACAATGCTTTTCTTACTGAATTGTCTTCACACTATTGTTGAATAAAGGAATCTATTGATCATAAGGCTGATTTCTAGACCCTCAAAAATATTTAATTTATATGTGTGTACTGACACCTTTTTTTCAGCAATGATATCCATTAATGTGAAGTTGGTTTACAGTATTGCATTGGTTTAGTGGTACAGGTGCAAGTATCTTCAAATGTATGTTTTCATACCATTCCTAGTACTATAGCTCCACTCTACTGGATTCTGTATTTCCCCATTTCCATCCTTCCAACTTCCCCTTCTGATTGTTTCAGTTTTGCAATCAGATGGCAAGAGTTTGTTATTGGCTGAGTTTTGTGTTATCCCTTGTTTTGTTTCTCTACGTTACACATAATAAATGAATCATCTGATCTTTGCCTTTCTTCTTCTAAATCTATCACTTAATTATTATTCTCACTACTTCCAGCCATATTGTCACAAATGGCAAAGGATCGCTTATTAAATTACTGATTCAAATTGCATTGCTTAAGAAAAAGTAGCTATGACATTACTTTAGAGATGTTTTGGGGGGTCTGTCTACAAAACAAATGTAACAGAAGGAAGTAGACACTCTCATAATCAAGTTAACATTTGTGAAGTAATAGGTGCATTAATCAATTTGGGGAAAAATCTCTTCACAATGTATGTGTAAATCAAATAGTCATGATGAGTATTTTAAAATTCTTGCAATTGTATATATCCATTATAGTCACTAAAGCTGAAAAGATCAAGACCAGGTTGAAGAGAAATTATACTTCATGCTCTGGAACTTATGAAATACTCTTACATAGTTAAATTTTGTATCTTACACAGTTAAATTTGGTAATAGGTTAAACCTTATATATGATCTTCATTTTATTTTACTATCAGTTGGAAAGTAGACAAGCAAGTTGTCCAAAAGGTGGTAAAATGATTTAGTAAATGATGATTGTTTTTTAATTACAGCTCAAATATAAATATCAATTGAAAACATTAAATTTGTTTTCCTTCATAGAGAATATCATCCTTTATGCCAAGAGATTTGGAGAAGGTGGCAAATATTATCTGGTATTGAATAAATATGCTGAATTAATGATCATTTCTTATATGCAGTGTGCATGTTCTCTGTGCCATTTATCAGACAACTTTCTGCAAGGGGTCTTTACCAAGATTTTGCACAGACTTGGAGCATGGCAAGAAAAACCTGTTTAGCAGGTACTCTAAAATGTCAAACCAGATTATCCAATGAGCAAACATTTAAGTTCTACAGTGACCACAGGTACATATTGGGTTTGGCTGCAAATATTGTTGGCTTACAATTTTTTGTTTTTCAGGAGTGATGTTTCTTATAATGTGGAAAACTGCTGAAATGCCTCAAAGAAAAAAAAGCAAAAGTCATTGTGCAAAGCTATCTTAGGCAGGGGTTTGTCAGGTTGCGGCAGAGTCCTCTAACAAATTCAAATTTTTGTAGAATGAGTGAGGAAACTCAAAATCCCAATAGGCTTGAATGAGCCACATTTTGGCTTTCCCCATGGTCTTGGCTAATGTAGTGGGTCTCCCTGAGGGAATAAAATAAGAAAATGAATGAAAATACTGTAATTTAAACTCTAGGTAAGTTTCTGAAAGGAGCTTAAGCTTAAGATGACATCGACCAAGATGTAAAACTTTCTTTTCTGTTAATACAAATATATGTACAATGTGCAATGTAGGATGAATATATATGATCACATATAATATCTCCAAATTTTATAACTGGATTCATGCATCTTAAGAGAGCACAGGGGATATCTGTTTTTCAGTACAGGTCTCATCCTTAGCCTGGAAGGGAATTCTTCTAACATTAATCTACAGTTCTTATTTCACATAACCATGAAATTTTTATGCACTTTCCTTTCATAATCCAGTCCTATTGCATGCACTATTTGGAGATCCTATAATTAAACTCAATTCTACACTGTGTACTTGAAGATAATGTTGGGCTACATAGGCTAAGGTTTCAGTCCTACAAATCTACCCCACCCAACAACCGCAAGCACCATTGTAATACCCAGGATATTAACCGTGCTTTGATTGTTTAAAGCTATGAGGTTCCCATAACCTCCTAAACATCAGGCCCTGTAGTTTCATGCTCAAGTTGTTTATTACATTTCTGATTGGCTGGTTATGAAACAGAAGTTTCCTTGAATTCCCTCCTCAAGTTTAATCAGTTTGCTAAAACTTCTTTTGGAATATATTTTGTTTTATTATTTTCTCCCTTCAGGTCTGTCTGTGCGTGCATATATTTGATAGGTGTCTTTTGAGTAACTTATAAATGGGTATTTTTTTAATGAATTAAGCAAATCTGTGTCTTTTTTTCTGAGAATTTAGCAATATTAACTTTTAAGCAAGTATTAATAGGCAAATACATTTTGCCATTTTTCATTTGTTTTCTAATTTTTCTTTCCCCCTTTCTCTGTAATTTGATTATTTTCTGTACTGATGTCTTAAATTCCTTTTTCTTTATCTTTTGTGTATCTAATACAGGAACATTGTAGTTTTAATTTCTCTTCCTTTGAATAGGCTATTTCACCTAGCAGTTGTCCTCAGAGTTCGTACAACATTGTGTGTGTATAACATTGTTGACTCATCAACCTTTGAAAAGTTGAATTCCCTTCACTTTTTGACTGTTGTGAATAGAGCTGCTGTGAGGATGAATGTGCTAAAACCTTAAGGTGATCTTCTTTGATTCAAGTCCCTTTTTGTACACCAAGAAGTGGAATTGGTGAGTTATATGGTAATTGTATTTTCAGTTTTGGAGGTACCTTCACTTGTTCTTAGTAGTATGAATAATTTGTTACTTGTGCACAGCAGTGAGGAGAACATGCTGTTGGAGAATATGGACCCAGAATCTTCATTTACACCATTATAATTGCTAATATTGATTCTGGAAAGAAGAATATGGCAACATGTTAACTCTTACATCCTTATTGTTTTTAGTCAACTAAATCACTCGTGTTTATTCTATGTTTTTTTTTTTTTTTTTTTTTTGGCTAGGGAATTGGTTTAATTGCCTCTGTGATATTTTATTTCCCTGAAAATGAGCACTAAGACAGAGTTAATTGGGTGTTCTGTAATCCTTTAACTCCTACCTTAAATTTGTCATAACTTCTCAAATACTACAAAACTAATTTTTTAATATTTGCTCATTAATAATTGCAAATATACAGAATGCCGGTGTAAGAATTTCCATTTTCTAGTATATAGTAGTAAGAGACTTGTGTGTAACCCAGAATGATATACACAAATTTATAATTTGAGTGTCTATAATACCTTTTTTTTTTAACTTTTACCTTGAATTCATATTGTTAAGTTGGTGTCTCATTAGAATGTATGGTGTTTAACTAGCTGTGAACAGCTTTCTTCATTAGCTTACTGGGTTCCTTTGGAAGCATTTTAATTATAGTGTAAGAGTTACAGGAAAATTTTTCCAATTGAGAACTGGTTATCTTCTTAAATAGTTCACTTCCAGTTGTTTAGATATCTATAGAAGTCATGTTTAACTGAACTGTGTGTCACATTTACTGAAAGTTTTTTTTAAATGTCACAATATAAAAAAAAAGTCACAATATGCTTCGAAATTAATGCCAGCAGTTAATCTGTTACAAAGTAGCCATGAAAAGACTCATTCAAAAAGCTATTGCGACACTATTTAAAGTCACAGATACGGAAATGGATCATCACATATGGAAACAACCTAAATGCTGCCATATGATGAATAATAAAGTTGTGTGTATGCACAATGGGATATTACTCAGGTATTTTAAAAAGATGAAATATGGAGGGAATTATGTATATGAAATAAATCAGAGAAAAACAGACAAATGCCTGAAGGATAGCACTCATTTGTGGCATATAATAAAACTAGAGAAACATTAGTAATAAAACTAGAGAAACATATTAATAAATATTACAAATGTCAATCCTTAAACTCTGACAAAGGAGGGAGGTTACCTGAAGGAAGAAGTGGGATGAAGCAGGTAAAGGGGATTTAATGATTCATGAAGCTTCATGGAGAATGGTGACCAGACATTTTCAGTGATTCTCAAGTGATATATGCAGCCATCAGCAGGACATACTGTACAACTGAGCCCTACAAAGTGTTGTAAGCCAGTAGTACATCAATTAAAGAAACAATAAAGATTATATATGACAACCCAACAGTTGATATTACAGTCAGTGGTGAAAAACTGAAAACTTTTCCTCTAATTCCACAAACTATTATTACCACTTTCACTCACATATTAAAGGAAGCCATAGACACAGCAATTAGGGAAGAAAAATGAATATAGCAAAGGATACATAGCAGATGGTAAGAACTAAAATGATCTCTATTGTCAGATGACATTGTTATAAAAAAAAAAGCCTCTAACTCAGGAAAAACAGTTTGAATTAATAAGAAAATTCAATAATATCCCAGGATGCAATGCCACTATGCAGAACTATGTGGACATTTATATATTCACAAGAAGCTTATCAGAAAGGGAAAAATCCTTGATAATACTCTTGGCAATGCTATTTTATAGAACACCAAATATAGAGGCAACAAATGCTGACATCACAAGTGGGAATCCTCAAAACAAAAGAGTTCCTTAACAACAATGGAAACCCTACTTTAAGTTAAAAGTCATGGGCCATCCCTCGTGGTGCAAAGGGTTATGACTCAGTATTGCAAGCTGGCTGCAGCTGCTTCAGTGTGAGTTTGATCCTGGGAGGTGGCCCTGGAGGTGACTCATAGGCCGCAGCAGATCTCTCCTGTCTCAACCGCTGTTCCCCTCAGCAGTGTACTTTGTCAATCTACCTGTTCTGCTCCCTACTCTGTTGTCTGGTGAAGCCTCTCACTGACCCTGCACCTCTGGCCTGTACCCCAGCTCTGTATAAATAAATAAATCTTAAAAAAAATTAAAAGGCAGCCATGTAAATGGCAGAATATATTTGCTAATTATGTGTATTACAAGGTTTTACTCTCCAAAATATATATTGAACAAGACAGCTCAGGTTCAGGAAATGTTAACAATTTGATTTAATAGCGGGCAGAGAAATTCAGTAGACATTTTTTCAAGCAAGGTTGGCAAATAATCAACAGATGTATGGAAAAGGGGCCATCATCTCTTTTTTTTTTATCATGAGGTAGATGCAAATGAAAATTGTGAAGATATTATCTCCCCATACCTGTTAGAATGCCTATCATCAGAAAGACAAGTTAGCAAGTGTGTAAAGATGAGGATAAAGGAAAACCCTTGTCTGGTGTGAAGGGAATGTATGTTGGTACAGTCTCTGTGGAAAACAATATGGACATTTCACCCAAATATGTAAAATTAGAACTACGATATGACCCAGGAATTCCAGTTCTGGAAATATATCCAAAGGAAGTTAAACCAGGATATCTCAAAGATATCTGTAACTCCATGTTTATTATAGTATTATTCACAATAGCTAAGATATTTAAATAACTTGTTTGCTATATAACTTGATGAAAAACGTGATACACACACCATAGACTATCATTTGCCTTAAGAGAGAAAGAACATTACAGCTGTGACAGTGTAGCTAGGTCTCAACTTAAAAAAGGAGGTAACATATATTCTCATGTAAATGTTGATCAAATTCATAGTTTAACAAAGGTATGCCACACAATTATAGACATTCTTTCATCTGCAAGGCAGATCCATGCAGAGACACACATACACAAATTCGTATTTGTGAAGTGATGGATATATTAAGCAACTTCACAAGGGAAATCTTTTCATAATGCCTATGTAAATCAAATAGTCATGATGAATACTTTAAAAGTCTTGCAATTTTATATATCCATTTTAACTCACTAAAGCTGGAAAGATAAAGTCGGGTTGAAGAGAAACTATACTTCAATCTCTGGAGCTTATGAAATATTTCTTACATAGCATAGTTAATATTTTGAATCTAAAGTTCAAGTAAACCTTGAATACTTTTTGTTTTAGAAGAATGTCAAAAATAGCCAAATGTAAGGGTGACTGGCATCTGCTGACAGAAGAATTAAAGACAGTTTAATATGATTAGGTCAGAATTTCCTGGATACCATTGTATAAGGTATTGTTTTGTTTGCTGTTATAAAAGATGGCTATGTTTAGTGGGATCACTAAACAAACTAACTAATAAATAAATGAAGGTTTCTTGACATATAATTTACATACTCTCCTCTTACTGAATTAAATAAGTTTAATTCAGTCTTTTACAGTGTTGTTGCATTATAATGCTACATCTATGACTATCAAATTAAGAACATTTTATTTTCTTCAAAAGAAATTTCACTCTGACTGTATTTTACTAGATTTTGTTTCTCACATGTTCTAGCCCACAAATAATGTAATTATGTTGCCTATAGATTTGCCTAATCTGACAGTTTCTGTAAGTGGATTCATGCATCTCTTGGATTCATGCGTCACAGCACAGGGGATATCTGTTTTGTAGTCCACATCACCTAAAAGCCTGGAAGGGAATTATTCTGATATTAATCCACATTCTTACTTTCATGTAACCCTGAAATTTTCATGGTGATTTCCACAGCTCGTACCCTATTGGACATCCCTTTAATAGTTCAGTTCTATTCCATGCACTATTTGGAGATCCTATAATAAACTCAATTCTATACTATTTACCTGAAATAAAGATTATGTTACACAGGCTTAAGTTTCAGTCCTGGAAATCAGTTTCACCCAACAACATCAAGTACCACTATTAAGCCCAGGATATTAACTGTGCTTTTGACTGTCTGTCTAAAGCTAGGAGGTTCCCATGACTTCCTAAACATCGGATCTTGCAGTCACCTGCTCAGTTATTCACTGATTTTCTGATTGGTTATAAATCAAGATGTTTCTGTACTTCCCCTCATTAGGTTCAATCAGTTCAATTCATTTTGGTTCCATTTGCATGGATTTTTTTTTTCCTGCTCCTTCACAATCTGCCTGTGTGTCCTTATATCTAATAAGAGTCTCTTAGGTAAACATATAAATGGGTCATTTAAAAAATCCATTTAGTCTGTTTTGTGATTTGAAAATTTTTTTTAAAAAGATTTATTTATTTTTTTCATACAGAAACTGGAGTACAGGCCAGAGGTGCAGGGGCGGTGAGAGGCTTCGCGCGAGACAGTGGGGAGCAGAACAGGCAGATCCACAATGTACACTGCTGAGGGGAACAGTGGACTGGTCAGGAGAGGTCTGCCGCGCCATGTGGTCACCTCTGGGGCAGGCGGGAATCAACTCATGAGGAAGTGGCTTTAGCTTCTTAGTGCTATGCTTCAACCCGCTGCACCACCAGGGAGGCCCCGATTTGAAAATGTGTTTTAAGATTTATTTTTACTTATTTATGCACACAAGAACTGGGGTGTAGGCCAGAGGTGGTGGTGGGGTGGGGGGTGCTTAGAGGATTCACTAGAGGCAGAGTGGGGAGCAGAACAGCTAGACCTACTTAAATACTTTGTGGAGGGTAACTGTAGGTGAGACAGGAAACATCTGCTGTGCCATGTGGGTTAGTTCCCTAGCCGGATTGAATTCTTGCTTCAGTGGCTCCCAATAACTTGATAGTGCTGTGTCTTTAACCCCTTTGCTACCATGGAGCCCTCTCCCCCCCACCCCTCCACCCCCCAGAATCTCGTCAATTTTAATAAGCAAGGATTAATAGGTATATACATTTTGCTATTTTTCATTTGTTTTCTGGCTGTTTTGTTAAAGTGTTAACTATCTTTACATTTTATTGTCTGTACCAATGAGATTAATATGTTTGTATGATTTAATTTGAAAATTAGTACTTTCTTGCTTAAACCTAAGTAGGTTCCTTTAACATTTGTTGTAACTCCTCTAGTTTTGGCTAGTCTGGAAGACTGTATGTATCTCAACAGTGAAGGTCAACTTTGCCAGTAGTTGGCTTATTTTTCTTTCATCATTCTGAGTATATAATGCAAGTCCCTTCTGACCTATAAAGTTTCTGCTAAAAAATATGGCAATATTATGGGGGATTTTTTTACATGTAACAAGTTGTTTTCCTGTTAGTATAAGATGCTATGATGATCTTTAACATTTGGCCCATTAACTATGCTATTGAGTAGGTTTCTTAGTTTTTCTTATTCAGAAATTTCAGATATTCTAGGTCTGGATGCTGTTTCTTTCCTCAGATTAGGAAAGTTCAGCCATTATGTTTTCTAAGTTTTCATTCCTCTCCTTTCTCTCTCTTTGGCTTCCTGAAAACTTAAAATTTGAATGTTGGTGTGCTTAATGCTTAATTGCTAAGTTTTTTGACTTTTATTTCCTATCTCATCATTAAAATCATTACTTTTTTGATACTCTGAGTCTGGTAAATCTCAGAGGCAACTTTTTACAACTATTTTTAATTCTTTATCAAATATAAATTTCTGTCAACTTAAAATTAGTAAGAGAGGCCCTCCCTGGTGGCACAGCGGGTTGAAGCACTGCACTGAGAAGCTGGGGCCACTTCCGCATGAGTTCGATTCCCGCCTGCCCCGGAGGTGACCACATGGCGCGGCAGACCTCTCCTGACCCGCCCGCTGCTCCCCTCAGCAGTGTACTTCGTCGATCTGCCTGTTCTGCTCCCCGCTCTGTCTCTGGTGAAGTCTCTCACCGCCCCTGGGCCTCTGGCCTGTACCCCAGTTCTGTATGTACAAATAAATAAATCTTTAAAAAAAAATTAGTAAGAGAAAATAAGAAAAATAATATTTGGCATTAAAGAACTGCAAAAAAAAAAAGGTACATGAGTACAGGTAGAAAATTAAAATGTACCATAAGTGGATTAATATCAGGTTTTTTTAAATGTTGGATAACATTTTTTATAATAGTTTATTTTTACATCATTTTGTACATTTTTTTCATCTCAATTGTAATCCCCATGGGTTTCCCATCACCAAGTCACCCATGTGCCATCACTGAGTCCAACACACTTCCCTCGTCCCACTGAATATCAGTTTTTTTTTTTGTTTTTTTTTTAAAGATTTATTTATTTGTGCATACAGAACTGGGATACAGGCCAGAGGCTCAGGGGCGGTGAGAGGCTTCACCAGAGACAGAGTGTGGAGCAGAACAGACAGATCAAGGAAGTACACTGCTGAGGGGAGCAGCGGGCGGGTCAGGAGAGGTCTGCCACGCCATGTGGTCACCTCCGGCGCAGGCGGGGGATCGAACTCATGCTGAAGTGGCTTTAGCTTCTTAGTTCTGTGCTTTCACCTGCTGCGCCACCAGGGAGGGCCGAATATCAGGGGTTTTTATGGAAAAAATAGAGGAAAATAAGTTAGGTGGTTTAAAAAAAGAACATTGATTAGTATCAGCAAGCTTCAGTAATTATTCATTCTTGACTATACAGTTGGCAGCTTATTCTTTAGAAAAGATAAAAAGGAAATTCTTTCCTTCAACTGAAAGTCCATAATTATCAGTGCTCATGATCTGGATGACTTCACAAACATTTGTTTGTTTGATGCCTTCTTAAAACAATTTATTTTGGCACAGGCTAGATGTCTGTAATCGAGATCAAGGAAACAGGTATTTGTTGCTCCATAATGACTGACTGGTTCCACATTGGGAATGGCTTTGCAGATGTCAACCTTTTGATCACTTATGTACATCTCATTATTATCTTTGCTTGTAGTTTTCTTGTTCTTTCGTTTGGAACGTATTCCTCCATTTCTTCCTTTTTCTCAATTCTCTGTGTTGGTTTATATACATTGTTTGAAATAACCACCTCACAGTCTTGTGGGAATGGCCTCATAGAGTATTCAAACTTTTCACTGCCTTAGCTTTAGATGGTCCCTTAAATTTTTGTGTTTATCTAAGTAGTTTATTTTACTTTTGGGGTTCTTAGATATAATGAGTTTGTACCAAGATTTGTCATTGTTTCTAAGGAGAAGGATCTCAGTCAGCACCTAACTTCTAGGTAACTGGAAATCACACGCTCAGACAAACTGTTTGAAATATGTAATTAAATCTCTTTCATGGGATAACTGGTAATAGGAATTTCTCTAAGCTTCATTTGTTTTGAATCTTGATATGATAATTGAAAATGTTTGTTTTATTGTTTTCATCCCCTTGAACCAACAATTCAAGCCCCTGGTCACCAAACCTTCCTCCTAAGCTATAGGCCCTAAGGCAACAGATTAAAAAAAAAAAAGTAAATTTTAGTTTAGACAACAGACTTTCTGTGGACAGAGAGAAAAATAGACACATGCTTGTCTGGCTAAACATGATACTAATAATTATCTCAAAATTCCTTCAACAAACTTATTGAGTTGTTACTATCTTTAAGTAGCTGAGAGAGGCTGTGACTTGTTTCCATAGAAACAGTCATTTATATATGTGCAAACATAAGAAAGTAATGAGCTATTAGTAAGCCTCCTGATAGTACATATTGTATGTCATTACAACCTGTAGTTGAGACTTCATACCCTCTATTACTGCTGAAAATGAGACTGAAAACAATGAGATGGACCATTTTGGAGGACTGAGAGTTAAAGGGACAGGCTAGTGAAACTAAAGTGTTCCCTGAATAGCTCATTTTTATTACAGGAAGTGAATAGCAATTGCTATGTTTCCAAGTCCACATACATTACATTGGGAAATGACTTAAAATGGACAGAGGCAGTATCTTGGCACAAATACTGGTAAAAGGTATTACTGAGGCTGGAATAAAGTCGAACACTGTTAGTTGTCTTGAAAAATAAATTGAAGAGTAAATGGTTTACACAATTTAACTATTTAAATGATTCTACAGTAAAATTTTAAACTACAATGCTCTATACCAAATTAAGTTAAATTTTCTATTCTCAGAATAAAACTGGTATCTTCTACAGAATATATGTTCCTGTGTCCATGAACAATGTGTGAAAATTAATTCGATACAGTAGTTTTTAGTACAATTTTTAGAGATAACTTTTAATTTTTTAAATATATTCATTACACCATCCTTCTTTTTTGTATAATGCATGATGTCCCCATGAAATCCCTACCAATTCCCCCCTGCGTCATCACCACAGTCTCTTGTGCCCGTCCCTGTCCTGGTTCTTCTCCACCTCCTCACCTACAGAATGTCTCTGAGATGTAGTTACCTGATGATTTTTATTTTTACTTTATTATAGTTACTTTTATTTTCCTGATTCCTTATTTGGCTCATGCATATAGCTTTATTTTTGTTATACTTCCCAGTTACTTTCTCTTTCAAATGACACCTCTAACTCTTAATTGGTTAATAAATCTCTTGGAAACAAGCCTTGATGAGAAGTGAAATTGTAAGCAAGTGCCATAGGAGAAAGGGATCCTTACACCACAACTTCTTGTGCAATAAATTAAAGACATACCAGCCTAAGGACTCAGGAACAACTACTCCCTTTTGTCTTTTCTGGTTTTGACCACTTTCCGGCAACAAAACAGACAGCATTTTGTGATGCCATACACTGCAGTTGCCACACAGGCCAGCAGGAACCCAATCACATCCAGGGAATGGAGCTGGGCCCAGGTGAGGTCATGGGAGGCCGGCCGCAGGTGCTTGGCCCCTTTATTGCGCATGACAAACTCGATCCAGAAGACAGCTCGATCCAGAGGCTTCATTGGCTGATCATGCTGTATCCTTGATAATTTCATAACATTCTCTTTGTATCTAGGGAGAAATGCAAGTTTACAGATATTGGAAGGAAACTAATTTGTCTAAACATATCATATATTGAAAGTTTTTTACACTGCCACACATATAATTCAAAATAAATGGCATGAAATTTCAGATGAACCATTATATTTTATTTGGATCTTCATAGGTTGATTTTTAATTTTTTTGAATTTTTCTAAATGATAAATATGTTAAAAAGTGAAGATTGACTGTAAGGTGGGATGGTAAGTTATTTCAGCCAGAGGTAGTGGCAGTATTCACTATAGCAATTGTAAGTAGACAGTGGAAATAAACTTTTTTTTTTATTTTTACATCATTGTGTGCCTTTTTCCATCTCAGTTATGGAAGTAAACTTTTTAAAATGATGCTTATGAAACATCTATAGATTTACTTCATCATGGATAAAATCACTCAATATTTCCTTTGTTTTCACTCTTTTCTACTCTTTATTTTCTATTCTGCAGTCTAAACAATTTCTGAAATAAGCTTCATACTATAACAATCTGCCCTCAGTATTTCCATTTGATTCTTATCACATTAAAAGCGGTTATGGTGTTTGGAATTCAGTGTTTTGCATGTTCATGCCAAATGATTTATTACTTTTTTCATGTACACTCTGATATAGAGAGATTGGTTTTCTAGCTATTTATTGAAATTAAATATCTCACTGTAGCTACTTTGTGTTTTGGTCCCTTTCTTTATCCCAGACCTCCCTTCTAGTAACACCTGCAAGCTTCCCTCGACCTTCTGATTGAGTCTTCAGCTTCTTGTTGCATAGTAAAAAGTTTTTGCTGGCCTTACTGTGAGAGTGCTTTTATTCCTTTCTTTTATTTTTTGTTTATTTTGCTACTGTGTCCTAAATTTTAAAAGGCATTATAATTGCTATCATAAGTATTTAAGCATGAATACATAGTAAAAGTGCACATATCCTAACTATGCAGCTGAAATTTCCAAGTTAGAGAATTATTGTAAAGTGATATCATGAAATAAAACACCCATGTAACTACTACCTTAATATTGAGTTAAGATATTACAAACTACCTGTCTTAGTGTAACTTATGTGTCACTAATACCTTCCTGGATCCTTAAGTCATTGCTGCCTTCTTGAATCAACTACCGGCTCTCTTTTTACACTTTAAGTTAGTTTTTAATTTATGTATTACAATCATATGTTCATATTTGATTCTATTTTTTATATATCAATTGTTGGTTAATTATTTTTCTCTATCATATGACAGTACCATGATTTTTTTATGTTATGATCAATGGCATATGTATTGTAAATATTACTATCAGTGATGTAATAAGCATCTCATATATGTCTTTAGTTTAACATATAAGTAAATAAATACACATATACACTTATCTATATATACATTTCTGTTGAGCTTTTATCTTAAAGTGAAGCTGCTAAGAAGGCACATATATGATTATGATTACATTGTTACTTCTACAATATATAGTTCATGGTTTGATTTCCAAAATTTAGATATACTTTCGTTATTTTTCTTTTTAATGATTTCTAACTAAATCCAGAAATTCTGGACAGTATACTCTTTGCATATATATATATGTGTGTGTGTGTTTCTAATATTGAGTTCCAATCTTTTAAAAAAGTATATTCTCTATTGTGACTTTATCTAAAATTTGTTATATTTATAAACTGTGTTTTCAAAACTGTAAGATACTAATCCATTATCTGATGTCTTTTTCAATTTTACTGAAAAATTTTGAAAACTGTCTTCTATGTCTATGAATTTGTATGTTTAGTTTTTTTGGCCTATGTTTTCATTATTTTGAATTATTACATATTACCAGTGATAATTTGCATTGTTTTGAAAGATTGATCCACTTACAATTATAGCATATTAATATTTATTTTAGTAGTTCTTTTGGTCTAATATATCTGATTATAACATAAATGCAACAGCTAAGCTTATTTTGAAATAGATGTTTTACTACCTCTGCAGCTACAAACTTTTTGTATATTTCTATTTAAGTGTAACTATAGTTATTACAGAGCTAATTTCTTAAAATAGTGTGACAGCAATTTTTTAAAGATTTGGTCTTTTTAGATTTAATGCAATACTGGCATATTTACATTTAAATTTTTTTTTACATTTTTTGAAAGTGCTTTATATTTCTTTTAATATTGTCTCTTACCCTTGCAAAGAATTTTTTAATTCATTTTTATTGTAGGGAATATTGTAGGAAATTTTCAAATGTGCCACATATAGTGGTAGTGTTAATAGTAGTAATGAAAACTGAATTGATGGGCACCATGCTAGAAATTACAAAAGCACCATATTATTTTCCTGTGGGGATGAAAAAAAATTCAGTATTATTCTTATTACATACAAGATCTTTAATGTTTTCAAGGACATATTCAGAAAGTAAAAATATCAACACACTAGGATTGAGATTAAATATTTGTAAATCATACAGCTCTTAATATACTTGTATCTATAGTATAATAATAAATATAATGAATAATTCTTCATGCCCAACAGTAAGATGACAACAAAATTCATAAATTGTCAAAATGTTGAAATAGACATTTTTCAAAAGAAGATATATGCTTGGCTTACTTAAATATGCAAAGGCACTCAGGTTGCTGTGTGTAAAGGTGGTACAAATCAGTACCACAATGTAAGACCATTTTTCACTCATTAGGGAGAATAAGAGAAAAGAGTGAAGTGATAGCAGCTAGTAACGACAGTGTGCAGCACTAACAAACAAACAAGATGGTGGGAATGTAAAGTGGTGATCTTATTTTGATACCAGTTTGAAAGTTCCTTATAATAGTACCAGATTCTATGGCAGCTCAACTGAAAGAAAATGAAAACATGTTCACACGAAATATGTAAAGCAGTTTTCAAAATAGCCTCATAAAACAATATAATGTTCATGAATAAGCGTGCAAATAGCCATACAATAGGATATTATTCATAAATCATGTCTACCATGTAGGTGAAGCTAAACTATTTTATGACAGCAAAAAGGGATGAGTTGTCCTTTACCAACTGTTTTAAATGATTCTGATTGTATGAAAAATTCAGATGAGGGCAATTCATAGGGACAGGAAATAGAATAATTTTTGTATAAGAAAAAAGGAAAGGAGACTGACTTTTAAGATATGATGAGATGTCCTATGTTTAGGTATAATGAATTTGTCTTATGTTTGAATTATACTGATTGCTAAATAACTGAATATACTATACTTGAAATATATATATAATATATATATGCTATTGAATTTCATTATATATAAATTGTGCCTATTTATGAACTCCGTTAAAATAAGGACAAAAAATTAATTTTTGGTCAAAAGGCTTATACTTTCTGAAATTTTTGGTACTGATCTAAAATATTTCATATAGCTTCAATCTCTTCATTTTTCCTTGTGGTTTAAATAAACTTTTAAAACAGTGTACTTTCACCAATTACCTATACAGTTTTTGCCTTTGCTAATATAAACAAAAATTTTAGTTATAATTACCCCTTTCTCAAGTAAGGTCAAAATGAACCATCAAAATTAATGTCTGATTGAAAATAAAAACAGATTTGATAGGTTAAAACATGATAGTTCACACAAGCTATGCAACTTCTGTTGACTGACAAATATCGGTGGAAGGGAAAAACTCTGAAAATTCAGAATTTCCAATGCTAACTTATGTTACAACCTCCCTTTTTTATATAATCATAATATCAAAATATTCTGAGCAACCATCAGTTTACGACTGGATTACTTTAGCCTCATAAGGTGGCTGCCTGGCACAGGCATGCAGGTGCAGCCCCAGGGCATGAAATTCTTCTGTCTCCTGAGACGAAAGGCAAGCTCTAGAAGAGATAAGATCCCAAGGGCATAAAGACTCCTGGGGAGCTTTCTTGGTCTTTTGAAATAAAAAGCAAACCTCAGATAAGACTCCTAGGGCATAAGGACTCATGGACAATTTTCTAACCTTGCTTACACAGGTTTTGCTTAATACATGACTATATAACTTCTTTTTAAGTAACCACTAACTATTCTCTAGTCTTAATTTACCCTTTTCTTAAACAATCCCTAACTACTCTCTGCTAGTCTTAAACTACCCTTTTCTTAAACAACCACTAACTACTCTGCTAGCTTTAGTTAGCCATTAGCTTCTCTTTAGACAATCATCGATGTCTCTGCTAACACAATTTATTCCTTCCCCAGTGCCCCTAACAATCCTTTTCTAATGGCTCATACTTTCCCAGATCCCTTATCCTTTGAGCTATAGTTAAACATCCATATACATGACAGTTACCACAAATGTGTGTAATTTAGTATATCATAAAGTGTTTGAAAGAAAAAGCATTGTTCCCCTCTTCCTTGAGAACGTTTATGGCAGTTTATGGCGATTTCTCATTAACTTACCTTATGCATTATTGTAATTAACTACTTACTACACAGTATAAATAAAGGCCTGCTGAGAAAATGAGCAGACTTGCACCCAACTCCAACTCCCGAGTCTTCTTCACTGTTGCCCCCCTTTTCCTCTTCTTGGACTCCACATGCCAACACTGATTCCACCTTGTAGCTTATTGAGGCCAGTCTCCAACAGATAGTGGTTACATAATTATCAAAAGAGACAAGAAACTCATACTGTTGACAAATTTATCTGTTAACACTGCTGAGAAAAATGCTGATACTCACGAGGGGTCATTAATAACTGTCTTCAGTGCATTCAGCAAATCTGTGCTTGACATTCTTTGTATGTCCAGTACGACAGCGGCACCCTTGACCTTCATATGTGCCATGTTTTCAGGCTGGTCCACAAACAAGGGAATGCCCACCATTGGGACACCATGGTAGATTGCCTCAAAGATGCCATTGGCTCCCCCATGGGTTATAAAAGCCTTTGTTTTTGGATGACCTACAATTGGATGAATTTCAACAAATTATAAAATTCTGAGAATAAAATGAGAGTAATATAAGGGACTGAAAGTAGCATTATTTTTTAGATAACTGATTATCCATTTATTTATTACACATAAAATGTATTAATAACTCTTATTTCAAGTCAAACAGACCATACTGTGAACTGTACATCACAGAAAGAAAATCAGCTATAAGAGCCTAATGACATGAAGGAACTTCTCCGCTTTACAGATAAATTATTCAGAATGAGCTTATTATAAAAAGCAAAAGAAACTGAAAAAGAGCAGAATGCAATGAGAAACACAATTGACAAACTGAAGAATGAGAACATATCTTTAAATAGGTTACAGAGGAACTGCAGGATGTTAAAAGATCAATGGAGGAATTCAAAAGTTCCTGAAAAAAAAAACACACACACAAAATCACATTAGATGAAGTGGATAAATGGATCAATATGCTTGAAGATACAGATATAAAATGAACAACAAAAAAAAAAAAAGAAAGAAAGAAAAGAAAAGAGCTACAAAGGATAAAGGCTGAAGGAATACTTCTAGATAATCTGACACCATCAGGAAAGGATATATAAGAGTCATAGGAATTCCAGATGATGAAGAAAGAGACAAAGAACTGAAAACTTATTTAAGAAAACAATTGAAGAGAATTTTCCAAACTTGAAGATGAAAACACAAATATTCCTATTTTACTACAGCATTATTTATAATAGCTAAGATATGGCAACAGCCTAAATGCCCCAAAACAGATGAATGGATCATAAAGATGTGGTTTATATACACAATAGAATACTATTCAGAAATAAAAAAAAAAGAAACTCATCTCATTCACAGCAAGATGAATGAACTAAAAGTTATGCTCAGTGAAATAAGTCAGAGGAAAAAGAAAAATATCTGAAGTGTTCATTTATAGGAACATGGGGTTATACTAATTACCTATTGATTAAAGATTGGATCAGGAAGAAGTGGTGTATTCATTATAGAATACTATTCAGCTGTAAGAAAAGAAGAAATGCTGCAATGCAGAAAAATGGAAAGTTCAAGGGAATTATATATAGTAAAACAAGTTATAAGGGCAAATATAATAATTGGAGAGTTATATAAGCACATAATTTAAGAAAGTAAAATACTATAATCTACTTTTTTTTTTTTTTACTTCACAACAAAAAGCCTTTTTGATTTCAGGCAATCCCAGTGGTATATTTTTGCTTTAATCTTACTTGCCATGGGGGTCATGTCATGGAACAAATCACCAATATTTTCACCTATATATTCATTTTTTTTTGTGGAAACTATTATATCTTGATGTTTTTCTTTTTAAAAAATGATTTATTTATTTGTGCATACAGAACTGGGGTACAGGCCAGAGGTGCAGGGGCAGTGAGAGGATTCACCAGAGACAAAGTGGGGAGCAGAACAGGCAGATCAACGAAGTATACTGCTGAGGGGAGCAGTGGGCGGGTCAGGAGAGGTTTGCCACGCCATGTGGCTCTCCTCTGGGCCAGGGGGGCATCGAACTCATGCTGAAGTGGCTTTAGCTTCTTAGTGCTGTGCTTTAACCCGCTGTACCACCAGGGAGGGCCGATCTTTTTCTTTTTATGTTTAAAGAGTGCTATAAATATTGACTCTGCCAGGTGGCACAATGGATCAAAGCACAGAACTATGAAGTAGCAGTGGGAGAGGAGGGAAATTAGTGAAATACTGGAAAATTCAAGTAGATAAAAGAGATGGTGGTGGTGTAAAACAAAGAAACAGAATGGCTAAATATATATATATATTTATATATATATATATATCCAGAGAAGATTACACGTGAAATAAAGACACTTTTATCCTAGTCAGAAGGAATTAAAATGGCATCTTTTATATATTATCTTTTCAACATATGGCTGGAAAAAAATACAAGGAAGCTAAATCTGGCATTTTCAATAATAAATGTTTCATATATTTGTTTCCTTTGAACTATTATCAGAATGGTTGGGCTTACTCTTATTTTAATGTTTGTTTTCTAGTATCTTACCGAGAAGGTCATTTTGGGGGAGCCATTTGTACAGCCGAGTGTTTGCCCCTAAAGTAGCTGGCTTCTTGCCATCAAATCTCCATAGAACCTAATAGGGTAAAAAATATATCTTACTCTAGTAGATTTTAAAGTTATAATGTGCTTGATTTTAAAAACATTCAGAATATCAAATTTAATACATTCATATACACACATACATAAGATATTAAAAATAGAAATGCTAAAAAACTGGCATGATACCTATCCTCACACATGTGAACAAATTTTATTCTCATGCAAGTATGAATCCAATTATGGCCCTTCCCTTCACATATAGGGGAAATGACAAATGGGACTATTAGTAAGTATAAAATTTAAGACATTTTAGAGTACATAGTATGGTTCAAAATGTATTTGAAACTAGCAAGATCTTTGAACTTTCTTTCTGATTTACTATAAATATTCTCAAAATTCCCAAGTAGTATTAACCTATTAATTTCTTTTTAAGTGTCACAGAAAGAAGTTTATTTATTTATTTATTTATTTATTTATTTATTTATTTATTTATTTATTTATTTATTTATTGTTCCCTAGGTTACATTACTAAAGATTTGCATCACTTAGTTTACAAAAAGATTAGGGAAAATAATTCAGTACTCAAGAGAAATAATAATTCTGTTTACAGACAACTAACTAGTAATATAAATAATCTCTGCTTAGTAAGTCCATTCAGCTACTTTTAATTCACTGGCTATTAAGCACTTCATGAATCCAGGATATTATTTGTGCCTTTAACTTTGGAAGTTCATTTAACATAGAAAAGGAAGGCCTGTTTTCAGTATATAATATAAACATAGCTTCATAATATACAATAAAAATACAATTATTGGGAAAAAATCCAAATTTATTTAAAGTGACTATGAACATATTATCTATGTGCTGCCAAACTTGACAACATTGATTCATTTGAGACCTTAGCCATCACTCTCTGAAGACCATAATAATAGCACACTGAGTGTGGAATCAGGATAATTTCATTCATAGGGGACAAAAGGCCTGACTTTTCCACAAATCTCCATTGCATAATTACCTTTCATATTTTATCAGTTTTTGCTTAACATTGTAGAGATTTATCTCCTTGCTGATAACATTTGCATTGTGTACTGGCCTTTAGAAGTCCCATAAAAAACAATAAATGGCAATGCAAAAAATGGTTATTTCTATACCCACCCACAGTACCTTTGTAATGTAAACTTGCAGTGTTTCCTCCTAAATATATTTTATTCTGATCACAATTTAATGCTAAATTATTATCACTCAAAAAAAAAAAACAAACCCACTGAACCTTTTCTTACCTGCCATGTATATTTTGTTTAAGTGAATCCAAGAAAAAAATAAAACAATGATTATGTACTTATCCTGCAAGAAATTTCTGTCATCAAATCCTTTGCAAGTGCGCATACATGGTTGTTGTCCACATGACGTGACTTTCTCTAACCTTTTGTGGAATCTGGGCAAGGGCCGATGCAATCACATTGGCTCTCTCTTCTGGCAGGTTACTAATCATTGAGCCCAGAGAAAACACCACAATACCATTTTCTCCAGAGCTCTGTGCAAACTCTTCCATTTCCTGTGAGGAAAGAATTTGTTCATCATAAAGGAGAAGCAGAGTAGTGAACCCCTGCTCAAATGGGTTAAACAACCCCCCTTATATCCCGAAATGTCAAACCATGAATCTTAAATGAATTGTTTAAAGCTAGAGTAAGAGAAAAATAAATATTGGGCGTGGCTAAAAATATTGAGGGAATGTACACTCTTATTTTCTGGAGTGTACATTTTTTTTTATAAAGATTTATTTATTCATACAGAACTGGGGTACAGGCCAGAGATGCGGAGGGTGAGAGGATTCACCAGGGACAGAGTGGGGAGCAGAACAGGCAGATCAACGAAGTACACTGCTGAGGGGAGCAGCGGGCGGGTCAGGAGAGGTCTGCCACGCCATGTGGTCACTCCAGGGCAGGCGGGGATCGAACTCATGCGGAAGTGGCTTTGGCTTCTTAGTGCTGTGCTTTAACCCGCTGCGCCACCAGGGAGGGCCCCTGGAGTGTACATTTTAAGCTAGAGTATGGTTGAAGAGTCTCTAAGCAAATGAACAACAGAAATAGGTTACCTTAGGCAGTGGTTTGGCTGGTTTGCAGTGGAAACCTCCAACAAACTCAAAATTTGGTAAGAGTGGGTGAGGATACCCAAAATTCCAGTAGTCTCTAATGAGCCACATTTCAGCTTTCCCCATCAGCTCAAATAATGTAGTAGGCTTTCCTGAAGGGAGAAAAGAAACAAAATACTGATGAGATGAGAATATTTTGATGTGCATATTTCAGTGTCGGAATGTGAAAAACAATTTTCTGAAAGGAGTTTGGAATGATATAGTCAAAGATGTTTAAAACGTTTGTCTGTGATTTGATAGCACAAATATACAAACACATATGTTGTATATCTGTAAGTATTATGGAAATTATATATGGGAATGAAATTATAGATATTTTCATTTTTAATATCACATTACTATGTTCATAATCACAAGCAATCATTAAACCTAAATCATTAAACAATAAAAATTCATTTACAGTCAAGCATCCATTCTAACTCCTACCACTTTGAAAAATATTTCTTTGATCATTAGATTATTCAAGTAAACATTTTAAGAGAATGACTAGATTCTTTATATCTACACCTGCATTGCTTCATGTTAAGATCATTATAATATTTTTATGACTATTAGTAATACATACCAGGTTGAAATATTTCCTTAAATTTGAAAAAGATGTGATTTAATGCATTGTGCATATATATACTAACACCAGAATCACAAATCTATTTAGTGAAGAAGACAGCAGAGGGGAAAATGGTAGAGCTTTCTTGAGATAATAAAAATTTTTTGAAATTAGGAAACAATAATGTGGTTGCACTTGATTGCAAATGTGCTAAATGCACTGAACTGTAGTTTAAAATGATAGATTTTGTTATGAGGATTTTACCTCAATTAGAAACAGTAAAATTTAAAAAAGAGACAAGTCCCATATTTTTTGCTTGTGGGGTACCCTTTTTCCATTTTTTTATTATAATAGCATATTTTTACATCATATTGTGTGCCTTTTTCCATCTCAGTTATAATCCCCGTGGGCTTCCCATCACCAAATCACCCACCCATGTGCCATCAC
>NW_004567113.1:22169303-22174289 GCF_000260355.1 Condylura cristata | reverse complement strand
GGTCAGGAGAGGTCTGCCACACCATGTGGATCACCTCAGGGTGGGCAGGGTTCGAACTCATGCTGACATGACTTTAGCTTCTTAGTGCTGTGCTTTAACCTGCTGCACCACCAGGGAGGGCCAAAATTGTGAAATATTTTATTAAAATTATTCCCTTCCTGCCTGCTTTTCTATTAAAGTCTCAAAGTAATGGGACATGCTGAAGTGAGTCTATTTGTCTACTTCTGAAAGGAGAAAAGCTGTAACTACAGAAACACTGCTGTCACTGGACAATGATAATTCATGTTTTCAGTTGAGAGTACCATGCCAGGAGGAAAACATGATTGGGAAGGGGTTGCAGAGGAGGAAGGAGAGAATGAGCAGAAGGCAGGAAGAAGAAAGGCAGAGGAAAAGGAAGGAAAGTGTGTTTTGGAAAGCTGGCATCTTGCATGCACTGTGAGGTATGACCCCATAAGATCACTTTAAGATTAGCCCCTTTCTTAATGATGCTACAAGAACTTCTAAGTGGAATAATATCTCAGTTTTGTGGATATGTTCTCTTTTGCCAGATCATTATTTTCTTCCTTTGCTCCAATACCACTTTTCTTCTAGTAACTTCAATTCTGCAATCAGGTTCAAAGGATTTGAGTTAGTTCAGGTTTGTATGTTGTATCTATTGGGAAATAGAATTTTCAAAAATGTAGACTAATATTTCTATCCATCAAAAAACTTGAGATCTTTCAAAAATGATTTGTAGGTACTTAGTGTAAGATTCAGAAACTTCAATTATAAATCAATTATAGGTCTAGGATAGAGCTACTATCTCTCTATTGGCAAAAAAATATCTTTCAGAAAATATGATAAAATTGTATAATTTT
This sequence comes from Condylura cristata, assembly GCF_000260355.1. Classification (NCBI taxonomy): domain Eukaryota; kingdom Metazoa; phylum Chordata; class Mammalia; order Eulipotyphla; family Talpidae; genus Condylura; species Condylura cristata. The sequence continues at coordinate 22,173,432 of NW_004567113.1, read as the reverse complement.
TAAATAAGAAAATTTCAGATAAACAAGTGGAAATGATTTCTTTAATGCTCCAGAGACCACCTTGCTAGAAAAAGGTAATGTTCCAATCTACAATCTACTTAGCACAAGACAATTAATTAAAATAGCTGTGATTTTCAGAGGTGGAAATAAGTATAGTAAATTAATTATGTTGTATGAATTGAACACAGAGAATTTCTGGGGCAACACAGATAATTTTTAGGGCAATAAAACTACACTGTATGATAATGTTGAATAAGTGTCATTATACGTTTTTCAAAGCACAGTATATAACACTTAAGAATGAATGTGAATATGAATTATGGACTATGTATATAATAGTGAGTGTGAATATATTTCATCAACTTAAACAAATGTATCTGTGTCAGGCAATGTGATAATTGGGGAGTTGGCGCATGTTTAGTGGCAGAGTTTATATGGCAAATCTCTATTAGGTATTGCTGTGTGTCGTAACTCTTATGTACACAAAGGAAAAATAGCCTTTCAGGAAAGTATTAGACCACATTGAAGTAATAGAATTCTTGTTTATGAGAAAGACTATTGCAAGCAAATAGCTTAGAATGGATATCTAATTGCCTCAAGAGACCCTCAGCTTTTCCTTTGTGATTTATTACACTGTGCACCTTCCCTGCTGATAATGGGTCACAAAGTTCTAAGCATATCTACAAAATAGCCTTTCCATAATAGTTGTGAGATTGAGAGCTCATTTTACATTACCATTTCATCACTTCATTCATAAAAAGCATAATATTTGACTTTATATTTCCACAATCTCAGCTTCCAACAGACAAGGAAAATTAAGACATCACACTAGCACATAAAACACTACTTACCTAGTACTTCACTATAAAGTTGATTCCATTTTTCACTGAATTTTTTAAAATGAAATTCGAAATAGAGCATATATATCATGTTTTTTACCCTCTCCATGAATGTCATGTGATCACTTAATTCTGACAAACAAACAGGTACATAGGAAGGTGGAAGTGGAAGTTTTCCACTGTACTTTGTAAATATATTTCCCGGTGTGAAGCGTAGAGTGTACACAAATGGGACTTTGAGCAGCTCTGCCAGCAGCTCAGCACAGGGTGCAACAGCATCTGCAAGAATGAGATCAAATCCTGATTCTTGGGTAAGTTTTGCCATTATATCCTTGTTCAAAATTACATCTTTACATCCAATTTCAGCTAAATCAAAACTTTTCCAAAATAATTCCTTTATTTTTTGCAAATATCTCCAAGGTACATCTTTTGCTGTATCATTTGTCCATAGACTAAGAAGCTGCCCGACATGATGTTCCCAATCTTCTTTTTTGAGACTTGAAGGGACAACCTCAAATTTAATGGCAGATGGTTTGCTGGAGTCCATTTGAATGGAAGTTGTAGGTGTCAGAGCAACCACTTCGTGACCTCTCTCAGCAAGTTCATCCAGAATTGTTTTCATAGATATCCAATGACTATACTCTGTGGGCCACACCAGCAACTTTCCACAGCTCCCAAAGCTAAAGTAGCAACTCATTCGGAGCAGCAGAAGAACTGATGTCCACTGCAAAGACATCCTGGTAGAATGAGGTGTTTCTCTTCAAATATCCCTTCTGCAATTACCCATTATTATATCAAAGAAAAAATCAATCAGAAAGTTAAAGTTTGACTGCTAGACCTCAAACCATTACATGAAACTTCCACAGCATTTGGATGATGTGGAAAAATCAAAAGGTAGATGCTTTTTATGTACAAATGTTTTTAATTTGTTTGAATAGATTGTAAGTACTACCACCCAGCTAAGATTATGATTGTGACAGCTATATTTCTGAGATGATATTACAATGTTTTTTTAAGAAGAGTGTCAAGATCAAGTGAGAGGTGACTATTTCTGCATTCTCCTAAACTGGAGAGATGAAACTACATTATATATCTGTTGTGGATATTCTTGGATATGGTGGTTCAAGTTATTTCTTAAATAAAAGCATTATTGTATAAATCACATATCACACAATAGCCTAATTTAAAGTGTCCAACACTTTTTATTACAAACATGCTATTGAGTAACCATGTTAGTCAAACTTAGAACATTTCATCACTTTGAACAGATAATATTTGACTGGGATGAATTATATTTTCTGTATCTTCCCAAACTTTCATCTATTTTCTGTCTTACAGATTTTCTTATTTTGGGTATTTCACTTAACTGAATTTCTAAATGGTGTGTTTTTCGAGACTAACTTAACATAATGTTTACTTAATTTTAAAGCAACTGAGATATAATGCAATTACAGTTTTGTTTTTTTTAAATTTTTTTTAAAGATTTATTTATTTGTACATACAGAACTGGGGTACAGGCCAGAAGCTCAGGGGCGGCAAGAGGCTTCACCAGAGACAGAGTGGGGAACAGAACAGGCAGATCGACGAAGTACACTGCTGAGGGGAGCAGTGGGTGGGTCAGGAGAGGTCTGCCGTGTCATGTGGTCTCCTCCAGGGCAGGCGGGAATAGAACTCATGCGGAAGCGGCTTTAGATTCTCAGTGCTGTGCTTTAACCCGCTGCGCCACCAGGGAGGGCCGCAATTACAGTTTTATGCAATAAGATGTACAGGTGATTATTTGATTTAGTTAAATACAATATAGTGCTTTCACAAAAAGATCATCTTTATATATTTTTAAATATATGGTCAGTACTTTTTAATTTTTTTGTACATCATTCTTCATTTTGTGCATTTTTTTCATCTCAGTTATAATCCCCTGGGGCTTCCCTCCACCAATTCACCCGTGTGCCATCACCATAGTCCAGTGCACTCTTCCCACCCTAGTTGTGATCCCATTCCCCTTTGCACCCCCATAAAATGTCTCTGGTTTATAGTTGTTCATTGTTTTCATTTTTACTCTACTATATTTGTTTCTCTCTTTCCCTCCCTGATCCCTTATTCCCTTGCTATGAGTGAAACCATCTGGTATTTTTTCCTTTCTTTCTAGCCTATTTCACTAAGCACAATCCCTTCCAACTCCATCCATTTTGCTGCAAAGGCATGCGTTCATCTTTTTTGATCACTGAGTAATATTCCACTGTATATATGTAACACCTCTTCTTGATCCAGTCATCTATTATTGGGCATTTGGGTTGATTCCATGTCTTCCCTATTGTAAATAGAGCAGCAATAAACATGGGGGTGCAGGTATCCTTTTGATTCAATGTTTTTGTGTCCTTTGGGTATATACTTAGGAGTGGGATTGCTGGGTCATATAGAAGCTCTATTTTTTAGCCTTTTGAGAAACCTCCAAACAGTTTCCATAGTGGTTGTATCAGCTTACATTCTGTGGTCAGTACTTTTAAGACCTCCTAAATTATTACCTTTCTTAGATATAATACTTTATTTTTAGCTATGGTCACCATGCTATCCAATAGATCACAACATTTTATTCATCTGAATGGGAAATTTTGTCCTTTGATCACCTTCATCCACCTCTTCTGCCTGCTTACCTCAGGCAATTACACACACACACACACACACACACAAAAGCCCAAAAACCTCTGTGGCAGCCTCCCTGGTGATGCAAAGAGCTAAAACAATCCAATTCCAGCCAGGGAGGTTGGGAGGTGACTTCATAATGCAGCAGACCTCTTGCCTACTGCTCCCTCAGCAGTATATTTCAAGAGATCCACCTGTCTGCTCCCCACTCTGTCTCTGGTGAATATGCTCACTCCCTGCATCTCTGACTTGTACCCTAATTCTTATATGCATAAATAAATAATTTAAAAAATGTTTTTATAAATTCTGTACTTTCAACTCACACAGTAAGTACTCATTTTAATTTGTAAAGTTTTTCTATCATGAGTAGATTGTATACTGTTATCAAATGATTTTCTGTAAGATTGAAATTGTCATAATATTTTTGTCTTTGATGCTTTGGCCACTGTTTTATTCTGGTGTGTGCATCAGAGCTACAAGTTTCTTTGTAAGAAAGTTTAACAAAAATGCAATTATGGGCCCTCCCTGGTGGCGCAGTGGGTTAAAGCACAGCACAGAGAGGCTTAAGCCACTTACGCATGAGTTCGATCCCCGCCTGCCCTGGAGGTGACCACATGGCGTGGCAGACCTCTCCTGACCCGCCTGCTGCT
>NW_004567113.1:22167126-22168538 GCF_000260355.1 Condylura cristata | reverse complement strand
AACTCATGCAGAAGTGGCTTTAGCTTCTCAGTGCAGTGCTTTAACCCGCTGCGCCACCAGCGAGGGCCCTGATTGATTTTTTTATGGAACATTTTTCTATTTTCTATGAGGGCTTGAAATCTGTTAGTGACAGTGGTCTTGCTTTAGGTCTCCACTGCACATATACTGGCAGGTGTGGGAGGAGCATTAGGTACCTCATGGCGGACCTCCTTTTGACCTTCTGGAGAAAAAGTAAATGTCCCAGGTATGGTAGCAGATTCACAAAAGGGAGTTCATACAGTTTTTACCAAATCCCATGTCGAAAAAATAGTAACAAGAATATGCTTACCTTCGTGATGATGCTTTTTATAAATAGCCCCAATTCTGTCCCAGGTTTCAGTATCAAGAAACCCTTTGTCTGGAAACCAAGCACAAGTTTCCAGAACCTAAGAAAGTTATTTTTTGTAGGACCTCAGTAGTAACTTAAGCTCCTGCCTGTTTTAGAAGGCATTTGAAAAGTGAGATATAACATGCAGAATGAGAAAAGGGGAGATTGTTACCCATGTTTTTAAGAGGGAAAGGACATACTCAAATGAAGACTTCACAGGCTCTGGGTCTGTGGGCCTTTTACCAGACTGATTTGAAAGAAAATTAGATAGGAATGATTTAATGGAAAATATCAGACTCCATGTCTGTAGTCCTTTAATCTGCCTATTTAAGCATTTTCACTTTGTTCTGTTGTTCCCTGTGGGTTCCAAAGCTTCCCCAGATCCAAGGAAGGCTTCCCTTCCGTGTACAATGGAGATTGGAGCTCATCCTTCTTCAGGTCCCTGCTGGGCACCACTTGCCTGAACCAGCCCTGGAAGGAATGGTCGAGGAGAAGAATCTGAAAGAACCAAGAAATAAAGAACTAGCCGACACAAAATAGAGTTTACAAGAAGGGGTAATGAGATGTCAGGTTTCCCAGTCCAAGTGTAAAAATGTACAAACGCATTTTTATTGAGACAAGCTACTCCCCACCCCTTTTAGGTTAGTTAAAAGACAATGATTTATTCTCTTGGTATTCAGTATGAATCGGGCACAATTCACTACCAAGCTTTCTGTGTTAGCGTGTTATTTTGTTCCCACCTCTGTTTCTCCTTAAACCTTAGCTTTGCTGATACAAGGAAGGACATTTCAGTCTGGATACAGTCTAGTGTTCCAGCCCCATGCCAACCAGTCTTCCAGTTATGATCTTGAGACTTTCCTTGTTTCAACATTTTGAGCCTTAGCGGTCTCCAACAAGTTTTAACAAATGTTCTATTTCTTTAATCAATGTTAGATATTTCAAAATTTCGTTTTATTTTTAAAAAATAGTTATTTATGCAAAGAAGATACAATGGAACAAAGAAAATTTGTTCAGCAAGTGGTGCTGGGAAAACTGGGAAGCTACA
>NW_004567113.1:22165287-22165866 GCF_000260355.1 Condylura cristata | reverse complement strand
TAAAAAAATATTTATGCTTACAGAACTGGGGTACAGGCAGAGGAGTGGTGGGTGAGATGATTCACCAGAGACAGAGTAGGAACCAGAACAGGCAGATCTATTGAAATACACTGCTGAAGGGAGCAGCAGGCTGGTCAGGAGATGTCTGCTTCTGTTTACTGCCCGTGGAGTTCCAGGAGGTGAGAAGTTCTGAGAGAGAACTGACTGTTTTCTGAGGATGTGCTGGCTTGTATATATGATCCCTCCTAACTAGAAAAACTTTTTTTTTTAAAAGATTTAGTTATTTTTGCATGGAACTGGGGTACAAGCCAGAAGTGCAGGGGCAGCGAGAGGATTCACTAGAAACAGTGAATAACAGAACTGGCAGATCAACAAAGTACACTGCTGAGGGAGCAGCAGGCAGGCAGGAGAGGTCTGCAGCACCATGTGGGTCAGCTCCAGGACGTGGAATCCATCTCGTACTGAAGCTGACGCAGCCAGCTTCCAAGTGCTGCGCCACTACTGGTCCAGCAGTAACTTATTAATTTGTATAAGCATGAACACAGCGCCACACTATTTCCTTGTCCCTTTGTTCATATC
>NW_004567113.1:22151446-22165147 GCF_000260355.1 Condylura cristata | reverse complement strand
GAAGTACACTGCTGAGGGGAGCAGCAGGCGGGTCAGGAGAGGTCTGCCTCGCCATGTGGTCACCTCCGGGGCAGGCGGGGATCGAACTCATGCGGAAGTGGCTTAACCTTCTTAATGCTGTGCTTTAACCCGCTGCGCCACCAGGGAGGGCCTGTCCCTTTGTTCATATCTTTAATAAAAGCTTGGGCAGGGAGAGTGAGAAGCAGAGTTGTTACCGTGGCACTCTCCCCAGCCTCCCCTTGGTGCAACTTCATTTTGACTCTGATTCTTTGTTCATAGTTGAGAACTTTTCATAGTTGTCTGCAGCAGTGTTTGATACCATCAAAGCAAATGTCTAGTTACAGTGCTGCTCCACTGCTTTCCCTCTTATTTTTTTATGTAAGATGTTGTTATTTGTTTGCTATAATCTTAGCGAGAATATCATTCTGTGGAATCTAGTTAAGGAGTTTAGAGTTGGGTCCAAGTGTATCACATTTCTTCTCATTAATCTCCACACAGTCTGACATGAAGAAATTCTACTCTACAAGTAAGAGTGTACATGAAAGTGAGACGCTTTCAAAGCTAATAATATACTCTCACCTTTACAGCCTTTCTAGGTCCATCCACATAGGCATTAAAGATATTTTATGCATACAAAGTTAACTAATACATTTTTTTCTAGATCAGTATTTTTATGCTCTCTTAATTATGTGATGACTAGAGCATTCTAAATGGCCATATTTCATTTTATATTCCCATAGCATTGTGTTTATATCTATTCAAAAAAATGTGAAATTTTAATTTAATTCTGTGGCTGTTTAAACATATTTTATTTTCTTCACTAACTTCATCCTTCAGAAAGATCCATTGGATACAGACCCTGCTCAAGCACATTTTGCTGCTCCTTAAGCCTCTGAAAATGTCCCAAAGCCAGTTTTAGTAGTAGTTGAATACATTGTGTTGTAGAGGGCATATAGTGATCTTATTCATTAAACATGGATTAGTGTACAAAAATGAAGAAAGATGTAAAATATATCTGAATAAAATAATTAATTTTTAGAAAGACCATGGGGATCTCTCCAAAGTCTCAGTGTTAGCAAGCTGTTTCCAACCACTGTGACATGAGTTCTACCCTCGGTCAGGTATTAGCCCACATGGCTGCTGCTCCCCCTCAGCAGTATATTTTGGTAGATATTCCTGTTGTGCTCCCCACTTTGTCTCTGGTAAAATTCTTTCACCCTTGACACCTCTGTCCTATACCCCAGTTCTTGTATATGTGAATAAATACAATAATTTTTTAAAATAAATAAGCATCAGTTGGTCTCAGTTGCATTCAGTTAGCCTGCAGATAATAGACAAATATCCCATGGAAAGTTGAATGTCCCATGGCTTCTTGGCTTTTTGGCTAAAATCAAGTGGAAAGCTGAATGTCCTCTTGGGTGTAGTGAAAGTCAAGTAGAGAAGCCTGAGTCATCCCTAATGGTACAGATTTCATCATGGATTAAAAAACCTTTGGTTCCATAGTTCAAAGGCTTGTTATTCCCTTCAGTATTGGCAAATGAAAGATTACTGCAAAAAAAAAAAAAAAATGAGGTCTTTCACCTCTACCTTACTGTGGCTTACCAGTTTTTGCTCTAGGACATTTGATGCCACTTCATCTGTATTAATAATTATAATTTAATGTAAAGGGAAGAATGCTTGACCGGTTTGGACAGAATGGAAACAGGAAAGAGTATCTAGTGAGTCAGTCCATCAAGAGTTTCCAATACCTAAATGTGTCTTTAGTCCTCAGAAGAATTTTAAGTATTTGGTAATATTGAAGATAACTATTACTAAGTATATGGGAAAGGGGAATAAGAAAGCTTCACTTACAAAAAAAGCTGAAAACATTCTAATTTATAAATTTATAACTAGATAAGGGATCTCCTTTTTCAGTCTAACCAGAGAATAAATAATACATTGATAAGTGTCTATTGCAGGAATGATGAAAACTTTCTGAAATACCAGACTCTTAAACTTTTGTTTACATATTCATCTAAAATGTTCCCTAAGTTTCTCTGTGACTTTGCATTTAGTTTTTTTTAGTCTGTCAGACCTACCACATCCACCATCCAGCTTTTTACTTTGCTATTTGACCTCTTATTTTGCTATATATTTTGTGCATGCCCTTTGTATACCATCTAATCTAAGAGCTACTTTCTCTATCTAGGATTAATTATTCACAGTGCTATCTTATATGTTTTGATCTTTGGATCACTTGCTTAGTGTTTTACTCTTCATGAACCTATTTAGTCTTCCAATCAACAATGCTGCCTACTTGATGTCCTGTTTTTCTTTCATGTCAACTTGTATGATTTTGCAACATCTCATCTGGATCGAGATATTGACCTTTGATTTTCACTATTGATATATCATATGAGGTATGACCTTTGAATATTGGTTAATTTTTACCAGATTTCTTTTAGAGCTTTGTAGTTGGTTCTAATTCCCAAATCACTGCCACTCATAATTTCATATGTATTTTTGTCCCCAAAGTTAATGATTTTATAATTCACATCTTCAGTCCCTTGTTAAATTAATCTTTACGTAATTTCTTACTCATTGACAATTATTGCATTTATGTAAAGAAGACTTAACTAGGATTTGGTAAATATATTTTCCTTAGTTTTTCAAATATTTTTCCAACAGTGCCCCCACCATAGAGACCCTATTTAATAAATGGTGATGGGAGAACACCTCTCTTGGAAAAGATAATTTTGGGTAGTTGGAAAATATGTACTGGCCATGGAAAACATTTTTTTAAAAGACCACATAGATTAAGATAAACTAATTTGCAGGGTATTTGATACAGTAGTATATTTGGTTTTAACACAATGTCTAATTAGTATGTGGATTTTTGATGCCAGGATTTCCCTTCTTTCAGGTAATATAATATGCAAAATGGTTTGGCCCAGGAAACAGACTGCTGTGTTCCATTCTCATTGCTATCATTTTTCCCACATGAACTTTCTCTACTTTTATTTTCAGTTTTGTAAAATGAGAATAATAATGTCTATAAAAGTGATTTTAGGGCCCTCTCTGGTGGTACAGTGGGTTAAAGCACAGCACTAAAGACACTTCAGTGCAAATTTAATCCCCACCCTGGAGGTGACCCACAGGGCGCAACAGACCTCTCCTGACCCTCCCACTGCTCCCCTCATCAGTGTACTTTGTCAATCAGCCTGTTCTGCTCCCCACTCTGTCTCTGGTGAATCCGTGAATCCTCTCACCACCCCTGCACCTCTGGCCTGAACTCCAGTTCTGTATGCATCAATAAGTAAATCTAAAAAAAAAAATTCAGAGGAGACTCCGGGAGCCACCCAAAGAAACAACTAGATAATGCAATTGCACTAGGGACATGCTAGAGTGGTTCTGCATGTCCACTCTATCCTTAGGTTACCCAACTAGCTGCCTCCAGCTGACTAGTATGACCCCATATTCATTCTAGAAAAGTGCTGAAATAGCCTCAGATCTCATGATCTCCCTAGAGTTCACACCAGCAGTCTGGAAAGACCAGTGAGCCTCCTGAACAATGAGGAGCAATAAGCTACACCCAGAAGAATCCCTACTTACAGTAGTATTTGTAGGAGATGGAGAAACCCCCCCCAAAAAAAAAAAACGGTCTCTCAAGTTTCTGGGGAATAATGCAACACACAGAGAGAACAAATCTCCAAAAAACAAATTTCAAAGACATGGAATAAATGTTCCTCCTATCAGTTTAAAATCACCATGGTAAAAAAACTCAATGTAATGGAAGAATACCAAGAAAATTCAGAAAAACTTATTAATGATCTTAGAAATAAAATAATAAACAGAAGACATAAAATTGAAAGATAACAATCAAGATTGTATAAAAAAAGAAACAGAAGAAATGACACAAGCTATGCAACTTCTGTTGTCAGAAACGGTCTGAATAGAGAAGAAATGCTCTGAAAAATCAGAATTTCCACACTAGCTCATGTTATGACCTCCCTTTTTTGTAATATCAAAATATTTTGAGCAACTGTCTGCTTACAGCTGGATTGCCTTAGCCTCATAAGGTGCTACCTGGCCCATGCAAGCAAGTGCTGCCCCAGGGCAGGAAATTCTTCTTAAAGTCAAAAATATTACAATGGGCTGATTAATAAAAGCAACTGGCTGTTATAGCAAAATCAATACTGTAAAATAAGGCAGTACTAGAACATGTTAAAAATAATCAGAGTTCTTTTACTGTCTGGATGAGAACCCAAATCTTATCACTCTACTCTCTTAATTAAGCTTTCTATTGCTTAGTCTTTAAGTGAGGAATCTTACTATCTCCTTTAGTGATTTATCTACAAGAAAACTTCTCCACCCTAATCCTCGACTTGACTTTACCCTCTTTCACAACTTCGCCTTGGCCTGTGACCTTACTTTATCCTCTTTTACGTCTCCAGTCCAGCCTCCATTCTAGTCCTCGACTTGACTTTACCCTCTAAGATGTCTCAATAAGAATGAAGATCATTAAGTAGAATTTAAGGTTTAAAGGGACTATATTTTAGCCAGTCATCACTGTGGTAAATATAACAATGTTAGCTTTAAATTTTATGAATTTATGTACCTATCTTAACTTTAATGGATTGATTTTAAGAAGCTGAAGGTCAATATGGCCCTAAACTATTCTTAGAAAAAAAGATGATTATAATCTTGTGCTGATGTCATCCCACTGCTTGCTCCTAATATATAAAATAAACTTCTGCTAAGGGCAGAACAGGAAGACTTGCACCCAACTCCGATTCCTGTGTCTTCCTCACGCCCGCTCCCCTTTCGCCCCCTCTTAGGAGTCTCTGTTTGCCGTCACTGCTCCTACCCTAAGACCCTGCCTGTTCTGCCCCCCAACAACCCGTGAGTTGGGATGGTGCCGACAAAGAAAAATTACAGTAGAATGGGCCAAATATGAAAAAAATTGTGTTTGAACATGTGTAATTTCAAAGAACCAAGGCAGAAGAGAGAGAAACAAGAGAAATATAATAAACTCTGAGAATTATTTGAGTGAAGAAAAACAACAGAAAGATAATAGGAAAAGAGGACTGAGAGGAACAGAAAATATATAAGGAACAGAAAACTATGTAAAAATAATAAAGGAAAATTTCCAAAACCTAGAGAAGGGAATAAATGTACAAATCTAGGAAGCTAAGAAAAAGAAAAAAGAAATCTGAGTACCTATACAAAAAGTATGGTGCATATGTTAGTGAAACTTCCAAAAGTTCAAGGGAAAAAATCTTGAAGCAGATGAGAGGGAAGAAACTGATGATCTATAAAGGTACCCTGATCAGGCTAATATTGGAATTCTCTGAAGAAACGTGGACAAGGAAAGAATGGAACAACATGTTTCAAATGCTTACAGAGAAAAAAATTCTAGCTAAACTTTTTCTTTCCTGCAAGACTGTCCTTCCTATATGAGGGGGAAATAAAGTCCTCTTCATAAATAGAGAAATTCAAGGAGTATGAAATTTGTAGACCACCTCTACAAAAATTAATGAAAGGAGCTCATGCATATAAACCAAAGAGAGGAACACACACTACTTATTGAGCATAGCGATTGAATCACAAAAATTAAGAACAAAATAGCAGCAATAGATGGTTCATAATTAATAATCACTGAATGAACTGAAATTACCATTTCTCACACCATATGTGAAAATTATTTCAAAATGGATAAAAACTTGGATATAAGGTATAAAGCCATAAAATACATAAATGAAAACATAGGCAAAGCACACTACAACATAAACTTCAGAGATATCTTTGAGAACTCATCTGCAACAACAAGGAAAACAAAGGAGAATATAAACAACTGGAATACATTAAAACTGAGAAGATTCTGTGTAAAGAAAGACAGTAACCAAAATGAAGTGACACTCCACTAAAAGGGAGAAAATATTTGTGTGCCACACATATGACAAAGAACTGATATCAATGACATGCAAAGAGCTCAGAGTAGAACTCAACAACAATAAAAATTCACAATGAACAAATGGGCACATCTGCAAAGATAACGTATAGTTTGCCATGAAAAAAATGTTCATCACGGCCCTCACTGGTGACGCAGTGGGTTAAAACACAGCACTAAGAAGCTATAGTCACTTCAGCATGAGTTCGATCCCGCCCCGGAGGTGACCCACATGGCGTGGCAGACCTCTCCTGACCTACCCGCTGCTCCCCTCAGCAGTGTACTTTGTCAGTTGGCCTGTTCTGCTCCCCACTCTGTCTCTGATGAAGCCTCTCACTGCCCCTGCCCTTCTGGCCTGTACCACAGTTCTGTATGCATAAATAAATAAATCTTAAAAAAAAAAAGTTCATTGCTTCTTATTAAGAAAATGCAAGTCAGAACCACCATGCTGTGTCTCTTCACACCAGTGAGAATGGTGCATATTAAAATGACCAGAAACAAGTGTTAGCAAGGGCGTAGTTGCCAGTAGGCTGAACTGGCTCCATGACAGCAGTGGGGGTTCCTTAAAAGACTGAAAATGGATATGCTTTGTGACCCAGCAATTCCACTCCTGCGTATCTACTCAGAGAGTTCAAAAACACTAATTTGAAAAGAAACCTGCATTCTTATGTTCATAGCAGCATTGTTTTCAATAGGCAAAACATGAAAACAATCTCAATGTCCAAAAATAGGTTTGTGTATCAAAGAGATATAGTATATATGTACAACAGCTAATATGAACTCATGCCACTTATGGAAACATGAATGAAGCTGGAAGGGCTTATGCTAAGTTAAAAAAGCCAGAAAAGAAAAATAAGTGCCAGATCATGTCACTTATATGTGGAATATAGAAAAACCAAACAAAGGTTCAGACAAAGACAAACTTTAAAACCAGCCCTTGAAAACTGATCATAAATCTGATGCATTCTAGAGGGGAGGGGAAAAAAGAGGGAGGAGTGGGAACAGGGTGAGGAGAGAACATCGACTATGGAGGAGGACGATGGGTGCTACAGTGATCACCCCTGAGGGGAGAAATCCTTTACCGTCGAAATATTAACAAGGATGTAGAACAATGCACTTTGTTAAAATAAATAAATAACATTAAGGAAATAAAAATTAAGAGAATAAAAAGTAAAAAAAAATTCATTTAGAAGAAGGATTAGCACAATGGACAGACTCATAATAAAAATAAGTGGAAGGTCATTGTCTAGAGCTGGCAAGGGACACAGTGTTCACAAGGTATTCTGAAAGGGTTTTGAAGTGTTGCTATATGTAATTTGATGGTAGATAAGATCAACATTGTGTTTCTAAGTATGTAGAGGGATATAGCTGTCCACTGCTTCCACTGCTTGAGTTTGTAACACTTGATTGCACATTGGAACTTGAAGGAGATGTGACAAAATATAGATCCTATCTTTTGCAAGGGCTCCCACTGTTTACTTTGTACCCTTGCCTATGTCTTTTGTTTTTTCTTCCTCTTCTGTTGGTACTAAGTGGATTTTTAGCATGAGATCCACTACAGTGAAAGTCAGTCTTTCCGATGTCCTCTCCTTGTCTAAGCTATAGTTATTGGCCAATACATATTTAAGAAAAAGTAAACATGACAGACAGGGTAGTTTTGGAAAGGAATATGTGGGAGAGAGAAGACTAACATAGTAAAATAAAATTGAAATTGAAATATAAAGGATTTGCAAGCGCTGGCAAATTTATTCCAAAGGAAGGGGCCAAAACATGAAAATCCCCAGAATGTGCACTTTTCTCTGGCTTGTGATATAGGATGGGTCCTTATATCAGGAATTCAGTGCATTAGGGGCTCAGGGGCAAGTCAGCATGGCATACCGGAAGTGGAATTTTTTTGACTGATTGTGTTTAGAATTGAACAGAGACAAATTTAATTTGGGATATGAAGATAAGTTTGGTGAAAGAAGAGGGTGTTACCCAGTGAGTAGAAAAACTTTAATTTGGTATGAGAACTAGGAATTATGTTCAGGTTTTTGTTATTTAATTTGTTAATATCTCCAGAAATCACCTGTCAACCTTTTTCTTTGTGTCTACACTTTAATCACTGCATGCTAAATCTTGCATACACAGCGTGGGTAAATCTTAGTCATTCTTAAAGATCTTGGTTAAACATCATGAATTTCTTCTTTGAATTCCCTCTTGCTACTCTCATCTGCTTCCAAACTATCCACTATCCCTTCAGGAAAAAAAAACTTTAGGAGTTTCCATAATATTACTTATGTCAATGTATATAGTTAAAACTGTCATTAGTCTTTGGTGAGGGGAAGTAAACCTTACAATATCTGGATTCACATTTGTGGATTCTAAGAGAATTTCAGGTATGCTGTTTGATTAGATGTCTTTGAAATAGAAAAGTAAACTCCAGACAGCTTTAAATTTTTAATAAATTTTACAAGGAATTATCCAATTTTTTTTTGATTATTTTGAGTACCTTTTTTCCCCCAATGACTCTAAAGGGAGTTGCTGAAAAATTAGTTATATAATTATTTTCAGGTTGTAGACTATAATTGAAAATTCAGTTTAGCTACATCTCAGATATAGCCACTATATGGTATCTGTTCATTACTAATATTTTTTCAAGTTTAAATTAATATTAATGAAAGCAGAAAGTCTATAAATTTGGTAAGTGATGGATTATTATGGCTAAGTGTGCATCTCACTGAGTTTATGCATAGACATTGCAAACTTAACCTAGAGATGGATGAGACATGTCTCACATACCTCAGGGTTGAGACTCACATCTGCATCTTAACTGGATTCCTCTGCTATATGGCTTCTGGTTGGATTCCATGGGGGGAGGAGAGTAACTGTATTTCATCACTGACTCGGAACCTTGCCTTATCTATTTATCCTTTTCATTATGACTTCTGTTGTCATTTGTTTCTTCCTTCACAACCTCAATTCAAATCCTCAATAATCATTAGACATATTACAACACTTTTTTTTAAGGTTTTATGGATTAGTAATGACTTCTAATTTTGGTAGTCTTTGTGTTCTCCACTAGTCCTTTCAGTTTCCTTCACACTATTCAGTTCTTTGCTAAGTTATTATTATTATTATTTTACTAAAACATCTCTGTTTGAAACATCGGAGTGTAAACTTGGTATCTGTATGGAAACAATGATTCTGATTTGGTACTAACATGACTTCAAAAATGAAAGAGAGTCTGAGGGAGCCTTCCTGGTAGTGCAAGGGGTTAAGTCTCAGTACTCTGAAGCTACTCGCAGTCACTGCAGCATGAGTTCAATCCCAGCCAGGTTGCTGACCAACACCTGCAACAGACCTCTCCTGTCTTACTCACTGTTCCCCTCAACAGTGTAAGTCACTAAATTTGCCTGTTCTGCTCCCCATTCTATCTCAGTGAATCTTCTCAGCCCCACATTTCTGCCCTACACCCCAGTTCTTCCATGCAAAAATAAAAAAAGAATTAATAATATGAATCACCCTTTAAAAATGCTAACATGCCACAAATACATCTTAGCCTTCACACACAAAATAAAGAATTTATTTGAATTTCATTATTGCACGTATTTATAAATTGGAAATGATTGGTAATATCACATACTGAAAATAATAAGAATTTCAAAATTGTTACAAAGCAGTGGCTATGATTTATGTCCTAAATATTGAATTAAAGTCCAGTTAATCATGATATTAAGATTATAAGGGGTAAAGAAATTCCAATCTTTAATTCATTAATTATGAAAAACCGATTCAAAGGTGAGCATTTATCTTTAATTAGTGATTTGCATTTATAAATTTTTACTAAAACACAGCCATGTTCAATCAGTTCTGCGAATATCATATCTCCTTGTCATAACAAGTGACTGATGAATCTAAACTATGTAAGATAGAGATATGTGATAGAGATAAAATGGAGATACAAATAATGCAATGCTTTTACTTACCCGGTAGATACTTGTTTTAGCATAAAAATAAGGCTTTGATTATAAAAAGTATTACTAGATTATGAACATTAGTGATTTTCAATAATTTTTATAACTCATTGATGTTTAATTTGGTGGTTATTATGCTACTAATTGAAACTTTCATTAAATTACTAAAAATCCTTATCAGTATTTCTTGTTATAGCCTCTAAAATGATCTGTTCACTTTAACATATTGCTGACATTCTGTGTCTCTCAAAAAAAAAAAAAATGACTCAGCCTATCTCTTACTTGCAAATAGTGCTGAGGCACATAAGATTACTTTGTTGATGAACGGTGGAATGCAGGTCATAATTATTCATGTGTTTAGTGGGAATGTGTGGATCTTTTCTAGTGTGATGTGCCATCACAATTGGTATTTATTCATCTTTTGATGAATACTGGGCAACACTGGGCAAGCAGATGGATTTTTTTTTAATATTTATTTATTTGTATAGAACTGGGGTACAGGCCAGAGATGCGGAGGGTGAAAGGATTCACCAGAGACAGACTGGGAAGCAGAACAGGCAGATTGACACAGTACACTGCTGAGGGGAGCAGCGGGCAGGTCAGGAGAGGTCTGCCGTGCCATGTGGTCACCTCCGGGGCAGGCGGGGATTGAACTCATGCAGAAGTGGCTTTAGCTTTTCAGTGCTGTGCTTTAACCCGCTGCGCCACCAGGGAGGGACGCAGATGGACTTTTTAATGAAAAAAAGTAATTATCACTCTTACACAAATGTCCTAAGATGGTTCTCTGATTTGTATGACCTAGGGAAACTTGTGAATTTTATTCTGTGTTCTCTATAGCCATCAAACTCAGCTTATGTTTTGTGTATTCCCAGAATTCAGCATATTGTCTATTAGCACATCATTTAATGTTAAAAGTGAAGAAAAACCTGATATACTCATTACAATAAGCATAATATTATTGGTTTCCCTGTGTCAGTAAAGTGAGAGAAATAAGGTGAAGCTATCTTGGAAGAGACAAAGAAAGGGGTATCATATCTTAGTAGTAAATGTTAACTTTTAAATTTATCTTAATATTATGTTAGTGGATTGTGAAATTTGAAGCAGAATGGAATGTGTTTCCTAATGCATGGTAAGAAAAATGAGCAGGATTTCCCATTCAGATATATACCAAATTGATAATGATCTACTCCCTCTTTTTTTTCTTTCCTTTTTTACCAAATTTCTGACAAGAAAATAAGCAACATTTTGTGACTAAGAACATAGCAGTTGCCACACAGGCCAGCAGGAACCCAATCACATCCAGAGAGTGGTACTGGACCCAGGTGAGGTCATGGGAGGCTGGACGCAGGTGCTTGGCCCCTTTGTGACGCATGACAAACTCGATCCAGAAGACAGCTCGATCCAGAGGCTTTACAGGTTGATCATGATGTATCCTTGATAACCTCATTGCGTTCTCTTTGTAACTGGTAGGAAAAAAACATGGAAATTAGAGTTTTTGTTTTTAGTAAGGTAAACATGTGATACACATTTTCTATTTTATAAGTCAAAGCCCATAGATGTGCTAAGGAAAAATTTAATTCTTGCTGTGACAGGAACTGTGCTGGTTCCATAGCACTATAAGAATTGCAAAAGGAGGGGCCTCCCTGGTGGTACAAGGGGTTAAAACACAGCAATACAAAACTATCTACAACCACTGTAGCACAAGTTCGATCCCCAGGAGTGAGCTGACACACATGCCACAGCAGACCTCTCCTGTTTTGCCCTCTGCTCCCTTCAGTGGTGTATTTCAGTAGATCTGCATGTTCTGTTCCCCACTCTGTCTCTGGTGAATCCTCTCATCCCCTGCACCTCTGGCCTATAATGCAGTTCTTGCATGCATGCATAAATAAATCGTTACAAAGAATAAAAAGAATTGCAAAAGGAAGGGCATGGAAGACATATATATTTTAACAATATGTGGTCCAATGCAGATATATAAATAAGTGGGATAATAAGGTTGCAGGTGTATAGTCTAATTTTTTGAAGAAGGAATTTTGATATTGCATAGAGTAGTTTCCAAGATTGTTCCAAGACAAAGACTGCAAATAACCCAATGTTCTATGAATATCTGTTTAAAAATTCCACAAGAAAGGATGCTTGGCTAATTTTGACGACAGATGCAGGAAACAAGTACTCAAAATTAGTGAGTCATTTTGCAATGTCTAAAGATCTTGGCACTAGGATAACTCCTGCTTTGTGGACTGTACATTGTGTGTTTGTAATACAAAGGACATTGTCTCTATTTACAATGTTAGGATTGGACAAAAGTACAAGGATAATTTTAGAAATCTGAAGGCCATATACTTTTACCAACATAGATTGTTCTCAAGGTAAATATAAATGAATTAGAGGCCCTAAACAATGTGACATCAATATTAACAATGCTTATAGAATAAATAGCTCTAAAGATTTATGTAATGACAATGGGTACAGGTGTGTATTTGAGAGCAAATTTTCATTTGACATTTCTCAGTAGGTAACCAGAATTAGTATGTTTACTTTTGACTTTGTATTAGAAATAAAAGATCCAACTTGGAGACATAAACATGACAGAAGGAAAATGGTTTGTGACAGTATATTCTATTGCAGGTAGGGTAATGGCGAGGGAGAGCTCTGGTCACCATTAATAAAGATGGTACTACTTTAAACAACAGAGATAGTTTAGTGTGTGTGTGTTTGAGTGTATGTATTGGGTGTAGTGTGTACAGTGAAAAAGAATAGTTATACCCTCTTTTCATCTGATTTAAAATACAGGTAGAATCAAACTGCAATTTCACATGGCTCATCCTAACACATTTTAGCCCAACTCCAGTAGAAGTAAAAGTCTACCACTCCAAGTCATATTTTGGTTCAAGTTTTTCTCTATTTATGAGATTTAAAATTGGAAATACATGTATTTCCAATACATGTATACTTATACATATTAATCTAAACTTATACATGCTAATCTATAAATTTATACATTTTAGATAGATAAACTTATAGATGTTAGATAAACTTATACATCTTAATATAAATTAAAATGAAGTATATTTTTCTATATATGAGTTAGAATGAGAAAGGGCTAAGTGACTTTTAATATTTTTTCTGAGCTAATATTTTGTGGAATAAATTATGAATAATTAATGCCCTATGGTATATGCACTTAAATATAATTCTGTGTTCCTTAATTACTTTACTAAATAAGAAAAGGAAATACAAATACACCCATATATGCAATTTACATGGTAGTCTTTTGGTCCCAGGTAATTTCAGAGTTATTATTAAATTTAGGATTAATGATAAGCTATTTTGAAATAAATGCTTTCATGTTTTTTCTTGCAAAAAATTTAAAGTATTGATGATTCTATGTACATCAATAACTTTTGAAACTGTACTACAATTTAATGAACTTTCTGTGAAATGGAATAGCATTTTTAAAAATCACAGAACTTATCTATTCTGATACTTAGTAAAATAAATTATCAGCAAGTAGCTGTCTGATAACAGTTGAGATTGAGGCATCAAGGTTATCATATATAATTGGCGAAAGGTTATAGTAAACTTGGCAAAATCAGCTACCTAGCTCTTGAATTAAAGATGCCTATATAATTGAAAGTTCTCACTTAAACATGCATATTTTTAAAGGTCTTGATTTGAATGGGAGAGCATGGAAGGGTAACATGGGAAATTAGGGCTGACATTTTTTTTTTTAAGATTTAATTATTTATGCTTACAGAACTGGGGTACAGGACAGAGGTGTGGTGGGTGAGAGGATTCTCCAGAGACAGAGTGGGG
>NW_004567113.1:22113738-22151346 GCF_000260355.1 Condylura cristata | reverse complement strand
TACTGAAGTACACTGCTGAGGGGAGCAGCTGGCCGGTCAGAAGAGGTCTGCCACCCCATGTGGATCAGCTCCCTGGCGGGAAATCAAACTTGTGCTGCAGTGGCATCTAGAGCTTCATAACGCGGTGCTTTAATCCCTTGCGCCACCAGGGAGAGCCCAAGTCTGACTTTTAAGATGAATTTAAAGGCACTATTCAGTGCCTTCCCACTTGGAGGTGGAAACAGTGTCCATCTTTAGAAAATCCTGGTACAAGTGTTCGGTGCATATGATTCTACACAGACTAGTTTCAGTTTAAAAGTTGCACAAAATTCCATTTGAGTTTACTTTCTCCCCTACAGTCTGAATTTTAGACTTTAGTAATATGGGTGGAATGTTTTTATTATCCTTCAAGCTTATCTATGAATATAAATAACTAAATCTGATATAACCTGGAAACAGTTTTAAATAAAAGGAAGCTATGAAAATTCAGGGTATATACTGAGGGGCAAGATGAAAATCATGCTTAACTATTTGGAATTGGTATTATTGAAATAAACATGAAAATAACAGAATTAGAATGGAATCAAGTATAATACATAATTTAAAAAGGAGGATATTTGAACTGTAATTGAAAAAGTAGAGGTTATGTATAAGAGATTAAAGATCCGGCTATAGAATAGGATAATAAAGGATATAAAATAAATTATGAAAAAACTAGCACTATAAAGAATTAATAAATTAATTACACATGTCCAGGAAATGTGGTAGACTGGCCCTCCCTGGTGGCACAGCAGGTTAAAGTGCAGCACTGAGAAGCTGGCTGCAGCCCTGCTTTGCTGTGAGTTCGATCCACACTGGGGAGGTGACCCATATGGTGCAGCAGACCTCTCCTGACCTGCCTGCTGCTCCCCTCACTTTGTCATTCTGCTCCCCACTCTGGCTATGGTGAATCCTCTCATTGCCCCTGCACCTCTGGCCTGTACCCCAATTCTGTATGCATAAATAAATAAACCTTTAAAAAAAAGGAAATGTGGTAGAGTAAGTTAGGAAAATATCTCTTTAAAGTGGCACCAGGAACCAGTTGTTCACATTTAAGGGAATTATTGCTGTATTGGGTTTCATCTACCTCTCCATCTGATGCTTTCTGGTTGTTTTAACTTTCAGTTGATTCTTTTTCCAAGTTCTTTTGCCTTTCATTTTGGATGGGTTTTCCCTGGTGTTTTCTCAGTTTCATCACTTCTTCTAAGTGTCTCTACTCCAAATTTTTGTTTTGTGATTACCAGGACAGTTGTATAAAACTTTTTGTATCTACAGTAGCCTCTTATGCTAGTGTTCTAGCATGATGGTAACATAATCAACGGTAAGCATTCAAAAGCAGCAGTACTTACGATGGTACATTGATGACGGTTCTCAAGGCATTGAGCAAATCTGCACTTGTCATTGTGTTTATGTTCACTTCCACCGCAGCTCCTTTGGCTTTCATATGAGCAATGTTATCGGGCTGATCAGCAAACATGGGAACTCCCACCATAGGAACTCCATGATAAATAGCTTCATAGATGCCATTAGTTCCCCCATGAGTGATAAAAGCTTTTGCTTTGGGATGACCTAGTTAGGGAAATGGGTGAGGATTTCATTATAATACATTGATAGAATTTCAGGAAAAAAGAGGTCAATTCAATGAAGAAGTTGGCATCTTTTACAAAAACTGAGCACATGGGGGTACAGCTATTTCAGAAAACTGTGATTGCAAGTAAAGGATTAAATAATTCCCTCTGTATTGTCTGGAAGACTCCAGTGAGGTGGTATCTGAACTGAGATAGAAACTTGAAGAGTAGCAAGGTATAAGCAGAAGTGCTCTCTTGTGAATACCAATTCATTAACTCTGATTTAAAACGTTAAAGCTGCAATTAAAAAGTGAAAATTTAAAATTATTACACAACTTCCAAATATTCTTGCTGTTAAACAGTTACTTAGCTTTTCCATCATCCAATTGCACAGCTTTTTTTTGCCCTGTCTTACCAAGAAGATCATTCTGGGGTATCCAATCATAGAGCCGGGTATTGGCTCCTAATGTAGCAGGTTTCTTTCCTTTGTATCGCCATAAAACCTGTGGAAGACAATGCTTTAATTTTGCAAGTAAAATACCCAATTAAGGTATGTTCAGACTAGAGTTACTTATGAATCATGTACCCCAACACTACTAGGTGTGATAGTTGAGAAAAATATTTGCAAACACTGAAAGCTATCGGAATATTCACATCTACATTTTTCTTTTATTGTTTAAAGATTTCTTTATGCATACAGAACTGGGGTTCAGGTGACCATGTCGGTCACCTTTTAGGCTGGGTATCAAACTTGCACTGTAGTGGCTGGGGCTAGCTTTGCAGTGCTGCACTTTAACTGACTGCAGTAGTAGGAAGGACCCACATCTACATTTTTCAAAAGGGCTTGTGCTAATAATCAATGAAAGAGTGTTATTTTGACACTTGTCACTTACGTGCTTTTGGGAGTTGATTGTAAGTAAGAAATGCGAAATAAAGTATTCATTTAGTCAATCAGTGTATGGGTGTATAAAAGCTTTAAAATAAACACAAATATTATTTAGATGTATTTATGTAAGTAAATGATTCTTTCACATTCTAAATGACATTTCTTTCAAAAATACAATGAACTTTGCTTTAAGGGAGGATGAGATAAGGAATGAGTTTGCTTATATCCCACTATTTTTTTTTTTAAAGATTTATTTATTTTTGCATACAGAACTGGGGTATAGGCCAGAGGCTCAAGGGCGGTGAGAGGATTCACCAGAGACAGAGTGGGGAGCAGAACAGGCAGACTGACGAAGTACACTGCTGAGGGGAGCAGTGGGCGGGTCAGGAAAGGACTGCCGCGCCATGTGGTCACCTCTGGGGCAGGCAGGAATTGAACTCATGCGGAAGTGGCTTTAGCTTCTCAGTGCTGTGCTTTAACCTGCTGGGCCACCAGGGAGGGCCATATCCCACTATTTAATGCCACACAATGTTAGGCTATTAACCTTATGTTTTATATATATATATATATATATAGTGCTGCACTTCTGCACTTTAACTGACTGACATATGTATGTATTTCTTTGGGGGAATGCTGTAAGACAACTTTCAGACTAAAAATTAGCAGGTTGTGAACTTTTTTAACAAGAAGTTTATAAAAGAAAATCCAAAGTTTTACCAGGTCTAATTAGTACACTTTATCTTTGTGGAATTGCATGTACCATAAGTAATACACAGATACAAAGAATCCTAAGCTATCTAATCAATAGAAGTATATAAAATATAGAAATCCTGAATTGTAAGGACAATAAAATCAAAGTTAATGACTACCATAAATTAGAAAACTCATAGTTTGGAAAGAAATAATAGGATTTTTACTTTTAAAAGTAGAAAAATGCACTTCAGAAAGATTTTGTGTCTACTTTTAAACCAGTTGCACTCTGATAGAGGCTTAATAAAAATAGAGACATAATGCATCTTCCTGAGCATGGTTCTTTTCTAATCTCTAATCTTTCTCTCCCTTTCTGGAGAACTTTTGGGAGTGAGTGTTCATTATGGGTCACAAGACAGCAAACAGTAAAATGTTATTAGGATCTTGATATTTTTATCTTTATTTCATTGAAAATAAATGATTTCATAATAAAATGAACTTCTATAGTAATACAAAGTTCCAGTAGGCTTACAGTCAAATGTACCCCAGTACATAACTTTAATGTTTTGAGAAACTTTTACTTAGAGGTGGTGTCCATTATGCTCAGTCTATAATGAATTTCAAGTTTGATATGGAAAGAGTACTATTGCCTACAGTTTAACTTACAAAGTTAGTTACTGACCTTCTGTGGAATCTGGGCAAGGGCTGAGGCTATAAGATTGGCTTTTTCTTCTGTGAGGTTTTTGACCATTGATCCTAGAGAAAACACCACAACACCATCTTCACCTGAACTTTGTACAAAGTCTTCCATTTCCTACAGAGATAAAATGTTTTATTATAAAAATGAAGGATCACAGAGGGGAAAAAATGTTCTTCAAGAGAAAGTGTCAGAAACATTGCTACACTGGTTCTGCCCTCTTCCACATAGAACAATCTGGTTTATATAGAGGAAATACATCTCTGAGAACTATAACTTAACTCTATAATGAGAGTGCAAATAGAGGCATAGAAACAAGTGATGAATAGAAAATAAAAGAAAGTTCTTATGATACATGGAGCTATTACTCTGAAGGTTTGATTTTATGACCCTACAAAGATGTTTGTAAAGTCATAAAAATACTCCTCTGAAGAAGTCCATAAAAAACCTTATACCAATAAATCATTAGCAAATTGAATCAACTTCCTATTAGGTAGTCAAGATATTCTCTCATGTTCAGTTTTTTCCTTGATTAGTAGGATTAAAAATGAATTTCTAGGAAAGGGATCTCCAGGAATATGTTTTAAAAAATGATAGCATATTTAAATTACTGCTAGAGTCATTCATAGTAACATTTATGAGAGAATTCTCTGTTTTGCTGCAAGAGTATGACACTAGGCGCATGCCCATAGCATGTAAAATAAATATTTCCCTGAAAATAAACTTTTCATTTCACTTGCCATTGTGAAAGTTGGGCACAGCAAAGTCTGGGATAAATAGCTTTTAAGTCATAATCTATGTGTCACCTTCTAGAAATGTGTCACACATTTATCATGCCACTTCACTCCATTCTGTATCTTGAATATCAAAGTAAGGGTCTAAAAAGAAGTGATCTAATTTGCCAGAGACCCTTATGTCTTGGAAAAGGAAACTGAAGATACTCAGAAGCATATCTCTGTAACTGAACCTGTACACTTGAAGGAAAATTAGAATTTTCTTTTAAGGTACATTACCTTAGGTAATGGTTTTGCAGGTTTACAATGCAATCCTCCTACAAACTCAAAATTAGGTAAATATGGACGAGGAAATTCAAAATCCCAGTATGTTCGCATTAGCCAAATTTCTGCTTTCCCCATTATCTCACATAATGTAGTAGGTCTTCCTGGAGAAAATGAAGAAAATATGGTGGAAGCTATTAACATATGTTTACTGAGGGGAAAAATTGTACAAGTAATTTTTTGATAAGATATTAAGGAAAAAAATAAATGTAGACACCATCGATTCCTTATCACATCTAGATGTTAAAAAGAAGGGGGAATTAGGATCCTCCCTGGTGGCGCAGCAGGTTAAAGCACAGCACTAAGAAGCTGAAGCCACTTCTGCATGAGTTCGATTCCCACCAGGAGGTGACCACATGGCGCGGCAGACCTCTCCTGACCCACCCGCGGCTCCCCTCAGCCCGTGTACTTCGTCGATCTGCCTGTTCTGTTCCCCACGCTGTCTCTGGTGAATCCTCTCACCGCCCCTATGCCTCTGGCCTGTACCCCAGTTCTGTATGCACAAATAATCTTTTTTTACAAAAAGGGGGGGGGGAATTAGAGAAGGAAGGAAGGAGAGATGGAATGAAGGAGAATGGGAGGGAAGATAAGAAGACAGGAAGATGGGCAGACAGTAGGAGAAAAAGGGGATGTTTGGGTAGTGAAAGAACAGTTATAGATAGTTGTACTTTCACAAAAGTAAAGTCAATAAAACAATTTATAATTCCCAAAAGTGATAAATGTGATATTGTTTTCAACAAAACGGCATATTAAAGATTAGTCCCATCGTATTGGCACAACATAATCTCTCACTGGTTTTCCGATTTCTAGTCTATTTCCCCGTTTTTAAATTATTTTTACTTCATTTATATTGTCTAAGAATGCCACCACTATCAGTTGTCCTATCTTCCTGAGTCAAATCCCATCACATCGTTTGAATTGCTATTATTTTATTAGCAGGAATTTACTGAGTAATTTAAGTATAATTTCCTTTAGAAGGTGACATATCACCAAAATCACACACATGTTTTAGTGCTCTTTTAATGATATTTTTGTAAGGGATGTATTGTAAGTATTGATTTTAGGAAATTTATGGAGAAGTATTTATAAATGATTAAGTTGACTTTTTCACACAGACAAAACATGTTTTAAATTTTAGGGAAAAAAAAAAAACCTGAACAATAATCCCCCTTTCACAAGAGTGTGGTGCATTTTTTGTTGTTGTTTTGTTTTGCAACTGATGAACCTAGACTGATACATCATAATCACCAAAGTTCAGTTTATTTTAGCACTAACTCCTGGTGTTGTAGATTTTAGAGATTTAAACAAAGGTAAATTGACATGTATTCATCAGGCATCATAACAATATTTTCACTGCACTGTGTGTCCTCTATGTTCTGCCAATTTATTCCTCACCTCAGCTCATGTTTTGACCACCACTGATTTTTTTGTTTTTTACATAATTGTTTTTCTTTATGCTATAACGAGCGTTCTTAAGTAACAAGGCACAAATTTAAAATTAAGACTCTGAGTCATAAAGACTATGAGTGTAGAAATGTAGTGTAGTTTTAAAAATGTAACAAAGATTAAGAGCCTGAAACAGAATTGATCTTTAGTTTTTTTTTATCTCAGTTTGGAATAACTTAAATAAGGGCTGTAAACTGCAGCCTGACATATTCACAGAGCTCCTATTTTTGGAAATAAAAAGTTCCACATCCAATTACTGACATAATGTTTCTGGCTCTTTAGCTACCACAGCAGAGTAGTGGCAGCAAAGAAAATGTGACCCAACAAACTTAAAACATTTTCTATCTGACCCTTTACAGAAAATATTTGTTGCCTTTTGGCTTATACTTAAAAAAATTTAACTTACAGAAAAGCATTAATACTACACTGACATAAAAAATAAAGTGGACATGGATGGAGCTGGAAAACATCATGCTTAGTGAAATAAGGCAGAAAGAAAAGGAAAAATAGTGGATGATTTCACTCATAGCAGGAGTATAAAGGACCAGGGGAGAAAATAATAATAATAATGAACAGCTATATACCAGAGACATTTTGTGGGGGTGGGGTGGGGAATGGGATCAAAAACGGGGGGGGAGGGAAATACGTTGGACTATGGTGATGGCACATGGGTGGCTTGGTGATGGGAAACCCAAGGGTATTGCAACTAAGATGGAAAAATGCACAAAAATATGTAAAAATAAACTAATATAATAGTTATTTCAAGTTAAAAATTAAACAAAACAAAGTGGGATATGTTACTTTACAATTATAATTTTCATATTATTAATAAATGACCTTTCTGATACATGTTACATATTAAGGTGATTTTGAGTCCTAATAAAAAGGATATTGAATCATCTAAGTTCAGATGCATATTGGGCTGCCCTTCTTATTTTTTTTTTAAGATTGAGTTATTTATGCATAGAGAACTGGGGTACAGACCAGAGGTGCAGGGGCAGGGAGAAGATTCACCAGAGACAGAGTGGACAGTAGAACAGGCCGACTGACGAAGTACACTGCTGAGAGGAGCAGCAGGCAGGTTAGGAGAGGTCTGCTGCACCTTGTGGGTCACCTCCAGGGCAGGTGGGGATCCAACTCATGCGGGGCTTTAGCTTCTTAGTACTGTGCTTTAACCTGCTGCGCCACCAGGGAGGGCCTCCTACATTCTTTTAAAAATCAATTTATTTAATTTATTGTTTTGATCTCTCACAGGCTGTTATTTCCTTTTTTTTTTCCTAATTCCATTTGTTAAAGCTTTCAATATGATATTAATCTGAAGTTTCATTAAAAACACATGAAAGGCCCTCCCTCGTGTGTGCTCCTTCTTAGCACAGCACTAAGAAGCTAAAGCCACTTCAGCATAAGTTTGATTCTGGCCTGTACCGGAGGTGACCACATGGCGCGGCAGACCTCTCCTGACCCGCCCGCTGCTCCCCTCAGCAGTTGTACTTCGTGGATCTGCCTGTTCTGCTCCCCATTTTGTCTTTGGTGAATCTTGTCACCACCTCCTGCACCTCTGGCCTGTACCACAGTTCTGTATGCACAAATAAATAAATCTTAAGAAAAAAAAAAAGAACCAAAAAAAAACATGAGAGGTAAGAATGGCAGGACTCAGGTCCCAAAGGAGAATGTGATGGATTTGTATATAAGAATCACGACTCTCAAAACTTATAGAGCAAAATCCAAATAAAGTATAATATATATTAAATTTAATCCCATTGTTAATATAGCTCAGATTTCAGTTTATTACTGAAGTCAGGGAAAGAGATTTATACTTTTACAAAAAACATACTTTTAAGTAATGAGAGGTGAAATCTCTACTGTGAAATTCCAGTGTTATTTGTCATATCTTACATCTGACCAAAAATACATCTTTCACTGAATTTACATTAGTGCACTTTATGTTTTGTTTTGTTTTATGATAATTCTACTATGTATTAAGGTATTTCTAAATGGTTGGACACTGTGAGGAAAGTGAAACCAAGGGTAGAAATATTTTACCTTATCTTTCCAATTAGTTATTGATTGCAGTACATTTTTATCTCTTGGACAATTTTACTTGGAAATCAAAAATTTTGTAAAATATTGTTCTTTCATTTTTCCAGACTTTTCTTAAATCTTTTAAATTTCTTTTAATCATTAGCTAAAAATGATAAACAAAGTCTCTTACCTAATACTTCACTGTAAAGCTGGTTCCAAAGTCGATTATTTTGGAGCATCAAAAAGTCAAACATAACTGAAAACATTATATTTTTTACCCTTTCGAGAAAGGTCATTCTGTCCATTAGTCCCCCTGCAGCAACAGGCACATAGGAAGGTGGAGCTGGAAGTTTTCCACAGTGTTTCTCCATAACGTCACCCATAGAAGATCTTAGTGTATACACAAAAGGGACAGCCAGCAACTCAGCTATCAGCTCTCCACAGGGGATCACAGGGTCTATAACCATCACATCATAATGGGTTTCCTGGAGTTTCCTCATCATTGTCTGGTTGTAGACTACATTCTCACACAAACGTTTAGTCTCTCTAGTTATTTTAAGGAGAAATTCATGCAGTTTTATTGCTGATTGCCAACGTGATAAGTTTGGCAAGACTTGAGTAGATAGCACCAAAAATTCTTCCATCACTTTTAGACTATGCTCTTTGTCAGACGAAGCATGGATTACCTGGAAGTTCAGTGTGGAAGGCTTGTTGTAGTCAATGATAAAAGAGTGCGAAGGAACCAGCACGGTTATTTCATGACCTCTCTCTGTGAGTTTCTCCAGGATAGTCTTTATATTGAGCCAGTGGCTCATGTCACAAGGCCACACAAGGACCTTTCCACAGAATCCATAGCCAGTGCAGCAACATTGCAGCAGCAGAATTGTCAAAATCCATTTTTCCTTCACCATGGCAGCAGCTTCCTTACACACTGCTGTTCAGAGGCTAATTTCCTGACAATGAAGTGAGTGGCAATCTAGGTGAAGTTAAAAATTAACTTCTAGAGCTATAAACTTACATTTGCGTTCAAGGAACTTCATCATTAGTGATGAGTGGGCACAGTACTATCTGACAGTTCTCTAGGCAGAGATTTTAAATATTTAAATAGTTTCAAGTAAATGGTTGCAACATTCTAAGAGTTTTGTATTAAATATGTTAAAATAGAGAAAAAGCACATATTCTAAATGACTTTACAAATAATGTGAGAGTTCTAATGAGATACTGATTAAACCCATGAGCACTTGCATCTCAGAGTTATAAATCACTGTCCTATCATCCATTTATATTTCAATACAATTCCAATGCCAGTTTCTCTCTAATAATTTCATACTTCATACAATCAACAAGCAATTTTTAGCACTTAATTATGCCAGTCTTATGTTATGCACAGGACATAATAACTCATCTAGAAACAAGATACAGTTCTAATTCAAAATGAGTTCACCAATTATTGGAGAAAATATGTCATTTAACTAATGTAAGCAATGTAAGGGAGATGGCTCTTCATTGGTAAGGATGAATTAAGGAGGGACAAATTCCATGAAGGAGGTTGTTTGGTGGAGAAAGAGAATAATAAAATAATGTTTTATCTATGTTCTTTTTTTTAATAATATAACAGTTTATTTTTACATCATTTTGTACGTTTTTTTGCTTTCATCTCAATTGTAATCCCCATGGGTTTCCCATCACCGAGTCACCCATGTGCCATCACCATAGTCCCGTGCACTTCCCTCCACCCCTTTTTGATCCCATTCCCCACTCAACCCCCACAAAATGTCTCTGGTATATGGCTGTTCATTATTCTTATTTTCTCGCCTGGTCCTTTATACACCTGCTATAATTATGTACGTTCTTAAGAGTGGCATTTAGCACTCTTAGGAACAGTATTTAAGTTACATAGAATATTATTGTACCTATATTTTAAAATGTATGACAGTTATATCAAGAGTCATATGTAGTTAAAAATTATATTCAGTTCATCCATTTTTTGTCTGTTTGGGGGCTAAAGTGATAAAATGCCATTTGTGGCAACATGGATGGAGCTGGAAAGAATCACGCTAAGTGAAACAAGTCAGAAAGCAAAAGATAAAAACTGAGTGGTTTCCACCTGTATGTGGAAGATAGAGAAACCGAACAAAAGGTCAGATCAAAAACAAAACTAGTAAGCTGACCATAGATATGAGGCGTACAGCAGGGAAGGGGAGGAGAGGGGTCACAACTGGAGAGGAAGGAACTATGGTGATGGGTCATAGGTGATGGTGGGACAACTATGGGGCCACTCTAGGGGATATCAAATATTGTATAAAAATGAACAATAATTAATATAATATAAATAAAAATAAATAAATAACTATATCCAATTCAATAATTTAAACAGATATTTTATTGAAAATTCAGATCACTTTTGCTGAAAAAAAAACCCAAACAGATATTTTTAGAAGATAGAAAGATAAATTTATGACAAAGTATTAGAGAGTTGCACTGTCTTAGGTAATTAAACATTAATTTCTGGTTGTGGTTTGTTTAAAGCTAAGGCCAAAAAGAGTCAGAAAAATAAGCCTAGGAATTGACCGTATTTCTACCCGAAAAAAACTGAGGTAACATTAAAATCTCAAAAATAACATTCTATAACAGGATAAATCATCCAGAAGTGATAAGAAAAAAGACATATTTATTGATTTACTCTGACAAGATTCATGATATGCTATTACCAGATTAAAACCAAGAGAGTGCAGTGGTATACAAATACAGCTCAGAAATTGACCTAAATATAGGTATCTTATTAGAGAAAAATGTATCTAAATTATTTTATTATATGAAAAAACAATGGAAAAGTTCGAGTATGTGTTGTTAATTTGCATCAATTATTAAGCATAGGTGTATTTTTATTTCTGTCAAATTGAAACATTTAAAATTCTGATTAAAATATAAAATTGTCCCTTTAAAATTCATTTTCGATTTGGTAAGAAAATAAAAAATGAGAAAATTCCTTAAACAAAGCAAAATCAGTTTTCTGAGACAAAAGCTTTTCCTAAAAGCTATCTTTTATTTGAAGGATACTCTTGTTCCAGGTGTAGGAAAGTTTGATGGTTTGCCCCAAGACCTATCCTCACCCCCATTTGAAATATGTATTTTTGTAGTGTTAGGTTCCCAAGATTGATGCTAGCTATTCTATATGAATTCCATTATATAAAATTTTACAACAAGGAAAATTGCCGATTTTGACTTGGCACTATGTTTGTGAAAATATCTAATCGTAGAGTTCTTAACTGTCAGTCTTCACATGGATTTCCAGTTCAAATTCAAAGTAGAAATGCTTCTTTGAAGAAACTTTGACCCTCACCTCAAAAACACCAATAGACAAAATATTAAGGTAAAAAATTAATAAGGTTTCATGATTAAAAACCAGCAAAGACAATATGTGAAAGAAATATTGATGCAATGATTTGAAATATAAGGATTATTTAAAATGAAATATAAAAGTATTTTAATGATGTGCTTAAATATATGAAAGTGAAACCTACAAAGTGAGTTAGAAAAAAGAGATTAAAAAGAATAATTGTGGAATTTTTTAAAGACCCAAAGAGAATTTCTTGAAATTAATAATTCAACAAATTAAATAAAAAACTCAGTAGATAGTTAATTAGATACAACGGTACAAATAACTAATGAACAGATTTGAATACAACTCTTGGAATAGGAAATATTATTGAATGATTAATAGAAACAGAGAATAGATTAAGTTGTCTTAATCTAGATGGTGATTTGCCAACTTGGTGCATCCTCTCTCCATTACTTTTTTAATCATTAAAAAAATAAAAAAGGCTGAAAAACTAAGTCTAATATTTGTGTTCTTTTACTCAAATCTTCCAATTACCTTTATTTATTTTTTAAATTTTTTAAAATATTTATTTATTTGCACATACAGAACTGGGGTACAGGCCAGAGCTCAGGGGCGGCGAGAGGCTTCACCAGAGACAGAGTGGGGAACAGAACAGGCAGATCAACGAAGTACACTACTGAGGGGAGCAGCGGGCGGGTCAGGAGAGGTCTGCCTCGCCATGTGGTCACCTCCGGGGCAGGCAGGGATCCGGGGCAGGCAGGGATCGTACTAATGTGGAAGTGGCTTAAGCTTCTTGGTGCTGTGCTTTAACCCGCTGCGCCACCAGGGAGGCCTACCTTTATTTTTTAATAATCATTTTATAGATTAAAAAGTTGCAAATGGTATTTCTTTGGTGGCTCAGGAGTTAAAGACAGCATTATCAAGCTATCGCCAGCCACTGAAGTGAGAGTTCAATCCAAGCCAGTCAGGGAGTTAACTTACATGGTGCAACAGACCTCACCCGTCAGGTGTCATTCAGGACATCTGCCTGTCCTGCTCCCAAATCTGTCTCTGGTGAATCCTCTCTCTACCTCCCAATCTCTGGTCAACGCCCCAGTTCTTGTATGCATAAATGGATAAATCTTTGATTTATTTTAGTTTTGCGTACAGAGCAGGGGTACAGGCCAGAGGCGCAGGGGCTATGAGAGGATTCACCAGAGACAGAGTGGGGAGCAGAACAGGCAGACCGACAAAGCACACTGCTGAGGGGAGCAGCGGGCTGGTAAGGAGAGGTCTGCTGCACCATGTGGATCACCTCCCGTGCTGGGAATTGAGCTCATGCTGATGTGGCTTTAGCTTCTTAGTGCTGTGCTTGAACCCACTGCACCACCAGGGAGGGCCAGCATATTTCAATTTTAACTGATGATAATTTTTATTGACTACATCCATAAGGTTTAGGATCTCCTCAATGATAGTTTTAAATGTGCTGGAATTTTTAAATATACTTTTAGGTATTTCATTATTACTTATTTCTGTCTCCTTTAATATAGACATGTGGGGTTTTTCTTTGTTGCATTTAAACATGTATATTTCTAGTCAACTTTTCCCACAGAACTAAAGAGCCATTGTAATGGAAACTACATAAAAATCTGATATGTGTTCAAAGATAATAACATGATGTATAAGGTACCTGCCCTAGGTATTAGTTTGCAGTTACCACTGTCACTAATACTTTTAGAATGTAATAGAAAACTAAAGACAAACTGGATTTAATTTGCTGCCAAAATATGCTTAGTAGCATGAAGAATAGAAAGGATTTAATTAAATAAGATTTAATTTCCAAAAATGTGGTAGTTCTGAAACTAGATTTTTATCCTGTGGAAATGAGAAGTCTGGAAAATTTGTTTTGCAAAGCCTTTTTTACACATTATATAATTTCAGATGGCTTCCTTTGCAAAGGATGGTTTAATACATTTCAGGGGTCATTTGTGATATTCATTAACTATGCTCTATAGGTATAGGCCCAACTGTAATAACTAGGCCCTCACCATTTCAGAGTTTATGTGCATTTTGTTGTAAATAATATCCAACGTGAATATATTTATAATTGGCAGAGCAAATTGACATGTGATATTATATGATCATTCTTTAAATAATACAGTGAAATAATTACCCCCCCCCTTTAAAAAGGAGGAAATACTGAGATCACAAGTTTGAAAGTAAAACTTGAACCCAAAACATGTGCTTTCCAAGACCCTTCACAATGGTATTTTTAATGATTCCCTACTTAATGTTACCTCATTTAATATCTATAGTACTCATTACTCATATGGTTTTCATTAGCCACCATTTTGCTACGACACATAATTGAGAACTTAAGAATTAACCATTTTTTTTGTTCTTGATGTGTGTTTTTTCTGGTCTGTTTGTCTTTCACAAATAAGACTATTTTTAGTCATAGGGGTTGTTACAGTTTGATTTAATCCCTAAACTACTCGGTAACAAGTATTATGTTCAGGTATTTATGTTTACTATTGTAAGTACTGAAAAAACTTAAGATAAAAATAGATTGTGGTGGGCATTGATATTATAGAAAACATTTCAAATGCATTGGGAAAATCATGTGAACAGCATCTAAAGTTAAAGAAAATTGTTTTCAAGGCAAATGAATACAAAGTACAGACAAAAAGAAAATGTGCTCAAGTTGCATTGTAAAGTATATCAAAACAGAATTTTACTTTCAAAATTCTAACTACTATCTCTTCAAAAGCACATCCAAATTTTAGTGATCTTTCATGTTTTTTTTTATTAATTTGTGTGATATGTTTGTTTAAAGCTTTAAGTGATGGGGGTGCCTGCCTGGTGACCTAGGTAGTAAGTCTTAGCACTGTCATCATTTCAGCCTGAGTTTGATCCCCAACCCGGGAACAGGCCCACATACTGCATAGCAGACCGCTCCTGTCTGGCCTAATGGTCCCCTCAGCAGTGTATTTCAGTAAAATCCACTGTTCTGCTCCCACTTTGCTTCTGGTGAATCCTCTCACACACCCTTCCCCCAAAATTCATACAGTAGAATTTTTAATCTATTTAACAAACAGGTGATAGAAACTGGATTTTGGGGGATACGTACAATTTTTAAAAAAGATTTATTTATTTATGCATACAGAACTGGGGTACAAACCAGAGGTGTAGAGGTGGTGGAGGATTCACCAGAGACAGAGCGGGGAGCAGAACAGGCAGATGGACAAAGTACACTGCTGAGGGGAGCAGCAGGCGGGTCAGGAGAGGTCTGTTGCGCCATGTGCATCAGCTCCCTGGAGGGGGATCGGAACTTGTGCCAAGTGGCTGCAACTAGGTTCCTAGTGCTGTACTTTAACCTGTTGCACCATCAGGGAGGGCCCAAATAATAAGTACAAATTTTACACACAAAAAAAGGAACTTACAAGAAAGGAAAAGAAAGAGGTAGGAAGACTAAAGATGTGTGAAAGGACAATATTTTTTCAAGTTGCCTTTGTAAGAAAATACCATTAGTCGTGTCATCTTTTAATTCCTAATAAGATAGAACTACTGATTGATTTAGACACAAAAACACTCAAGATAGAAAAAATTTTTTAAAAATTAATTAAGGAAAATCGTGAGAAAGAGAAGTACTATAAACAACCCATTAGCATTGATCTTAATGGTTCATGATGGAGGGAGGAGTGCATAGGAGGCTTCACAAGATTGAGTCGCACAAAGGGGACTGGAAGAAGGGGCTAGTGAAGTAACTGACACAGCCATAAAAGCAAGGTGCCAAAATCTGATGTCAGCATGTCTGCAGGAGGTCCCAGCAGAAATAGACTGTTGGGGGCTGTGTCTGAAGTTCAGACCTAAAAGGTAAAAGATAAGGACAGGGAGTGAAACTCATTAGGGAATCTCTGGTTCTCTCAGATTCTACTAAAGTCAGCAAACCTAGGCTCACAAGGAGTGAGCCCCTCCCAAAGAGAAGCTGTCTATATCAGGACAGTCTCTCCACCAGCACAGGGCAGCCACTCCTCTGCCCACCTGTGACTATGCAGTTGCTTCTTTCCACCCACGCTCAACCTCTGCAGGGCAGCAGCCTCTTGCCTGCCCATGACCTGTAACAGCCTGGATTTCTCTGCACTGACCTCCTTCAGTGGAGGCCGCTCTCCTAAGACCGTCTGCCTGCAACCACACAGGTCTCTCTCCCTGAAAACCTGTCATTTTCAGGGCAGCTCTTCCTGCCCTCTTGTGCCTATGAAAGTGCCTTTTCCTGCCCTGTCTATAATAAACTTACTCTTTAAATATAACTGAGTTTCTGTCGTGGAGAATTCGCTGTGTGCCTCTGAAAGGGAAGCTCTGGTGAAACCTTTCCCAGAGTGAACCAAAAGACCACGAACTCCAAAAGACGACATCAGTTTATATTGCCTTTTTCATCCTTATAAGGACACCGAAAGGAAACTTGAAGCTTACCAAAAAACAAACAAACAAACAAAAAAACCTGAGAAATTAAATTAGAAGCACCCAGGGGCTCCTGAGTGAAGAGATAATGAGATAAGAGGGAAAGGTATAAAGTCAGGTTTCCAAAGTCTAATCCTAGACTTTTAAAAATTTTCTACATACAAAGAATAAAAAAGAGAGACTATAAATCATGTTATCACTTTTTGATGTTTGCCAGGTTATTTTTTTGGCAGTTACAATTTATCCTTCTAAATGTACTTTAGTATACATATTTAAAGATCGATTTACATATTAAAAACTATTCCTAAATAGAACCAAGAGTATTTTCACTTAGGCAGTAAGATACATATTAATAGTGCCTCTCTGTGTTTTAGGAACTTATCCAAAGATAATGATCAAAGACTTGAAAGAAGATACAGTACATCTATTTACTTCTGCTTGGTCTATGCAGCGGGATGGAAGCCTTTTGTTGTATTAACAATAAAAATAGATAAGGTATTTGGAGTCATTAATAAGGAACTGTTTTAGAGACTTACCTATAACTTTGCTGTAGTATGAATTCCATTCTCCCCAGTAGGACTGAAATATATAGTCTTGCAGATGATAAGATAGTATGTTTTTAACCCTTTCACCAAAGGTCATCTGGTCAGTGAGTTCTGATAAGGCAGCAGGTACATAGGAGACAGGTGCTGGGATCTTCCCACAGTTTCTCTCCACTGTTGAGGCTGGAGAGAATCTCAATGTATATATAAATGGGATTCCTAACTTTAGAGCAACCAGGTCCCCACAGATTGTTACTGGGTCTGCTACCAACACATCAAAATCACCTCTCTGAAGTCTTGCCATTAACTTGGGGTTGCTTAATACTCCATCACATATTTGTATATTAATTTGGAAAAAAGTATCTAGGAGTTTTCCTAGCTCTTTGTAGAATGTCCAGAGTGTAAGAGGAGTTGGCCTATGGTTTATCCACAGGGCTATCATATGTTCAATCAAGTCATCTATATTGTTTTGATTGTAGGAAACGGGTATCACCTCAAAATTCACAGGAAAATCCAGATTGGATTTGATGAATAGTGTTGTTGATGAAGCCAGTACAGTCACGTTGTGATTTCTTTGAATTAACTCTTCCAGAATGATCTTAATATTTAACCAATGGCTACCATCTGTAGGCCAAATTAGCACATTCCCACTTAAAACAATTTCAGTCAGTGTCAAATAAAAAACCAGTTGCTGGACAAACTTCTTAGGCATGGTGGTATCTGTTATGAAAACCATCCTGTGGTAAATCTTTTAAGATAAAAAGAAACTTTCAAATTATTTTAGGTATTTTTTCCAAAGAAAATAATATTTAATGTGATAGCTACATTCCTTCATATGTCAATTGATCTATAAATTAAAGGAAAGTAATATAATTCAAATGATTATATGCATTAATATGATTATTCCAAAACAAATGAAATATGGTCCTATTTTAAAGAAAAAGCAACAGGAAGGCTAGAAGCCTAGTATCTGTGTAGTCTGTCATGGTAATGGTATGATTTAAAAAGTATAAATTCAACTTAATATATCATTCCCAAAACCAGGTGAAAAGAAAAATAACAGTTCTTTTACTAACTGCTAAAACAAAATTTTGAAAACTTATAATGGCTTTAGTTTCTGTGTCTTATTTTAAGGTATGTTTTACATACATTGTTTAGTTCATTCCTTTTCACAGTCTTGCATGGCAAAAGTTATTTTCTCCATTTCATGTAGTAATGAACTTAATTTTGAGCTGTATGCCCGAAACATGTAACAAAATAGTTTAACTGGGTCTATAAATATGACATAATTTTACTCATTGCTGGACTTCTATGGTATTATGTCTTATCTTTGCTTAAGGGGCTTTGGTGATGCCAAAAACCACCATCATTATCATATCCCCAAGTTTATATTTAGGAAAAAAAAGAAAAACAAACTTCACTTAAGGAGGATTTGCTCAAATATTTCAAGACAGGTTTATATTAATTGTGTTGTTTAGTATAGTGCTATGCATTTATAGAAAATAGTTTTCTTCTCTGATAAAGAAAACTGTCTTTTGGTTACAGGAAATTTTTCACTTTCTTCCCTCTGACATCTTCATATAGAAATCAAGTAGATAGAACCCAAGGAAACAGTTTATTTGTTTTGGTTTGGTTCCCCCTCCCCTTTTGGGAGATAATAGAACTTTAATATGGGCAAGCACCAGGTTTTAATAGCCTGAGATTCAAAAATTCCCTTTTACAAGTTTTCTGACCCTAAGGGAACTAGAACATGCTTTAGACTTGTGGAGGGCTTTCAGGCTTTGGGCCAACCCCTTTTGGGTGGGCTTTTACCCACGAGGGAATGGGTAACTTTGGGTGTTTGATTTAGAAACTACATTCTTTGTCTTTCTGTATTGCACACTAATTGTATTAAATTTCCTTTCAATTAAAGCTTTTATGTCTTGTCTTGATGTAGCAGAACAGAACCTATTTAGAGCAGGCCGCTTGGGGGTTCAGTGGTGCCTCTCTCCATGCACTGTAACAGATTTGGTACCAAATGTGGGGCAGAGAATCTGGAATCTCCCCTTTTCCTGGGTCCACCCTGTTACAGTTTCTCTTGTGCAAAGGAGAGGTGATGATGCCAACATGTTTAATACTGTATAGATTAACAAAGACATCTGCAAAACTGCTTTGCAAACGGCTTGCTTCAGAACAAGAATCTAGTAATGTTATCACTTTCTTACATTTGCCTAAATATTGCTCATATATCTGTGTGCTTGCTACAGAATGACTAGTTAACATTGACTCATAAGGCAAGCAGATGTCTTCTAGAGTCAGAACAGAATAAGAAAAGCCTGGGAGGAATAAGAAGCCTCCAGAGATGAGGGTACCCAATGACAAGAGGGGGGCAATCAAACACCCCCAGGAAGGTTCAACAGAACCTTCCAGAACTATAAATAAATAAAGACAATAAAGAAAAAGGATTCTAAGGTATGGACTGGGACACAAGACTTAATTCTGGGCACAGAGACTTTAAGGTAGAGCGAGTGAGACCACCGAACTAACCAATCACAAACTGACAGGTCTTCAGAATAATTAGAGAAAGAAGATGTATGTTCCCTGAGGCACCACTCCACTGAGGCTTCCTTGCCTCTCCCTGGCCTCTTTCTCCTTATTTTCTTATACCTGTTTCTAAACAAATTTGCCTCTTTTTGCTTGTTTGCCCATCAGTGACATTCCTGCTGCAGCTTCATAAGATAGCAACCCATGGTGGTCCAATGGCTGGGACTCAGCTCTGCCTTGCAGCCTCGGATCCATTTCTGGCTAGGAGACTAGACTTGAAAACCTGAAATTATGGCAGAGGAGGAAAGAACAGAAGGGAGGCATCACAAGATTGACGCACACAGGGGGCTGGGCAGAAGGGATGAGTGCAGCCATTGACACAGCTGTAGAAATCAAGATCCTCAGACACCAAAGCCTGGATTCCAGAGGGAAGATCCAAGCAGGTAGTAGACTGCTGTACACTGTGTCTATCACAGACCCAAAATATGAAAGATAAAGATACAGAGATGGAGCCTATTGTGGGATCTCCTGTCCCTTTCAGATTTTATTCAAAGCCAACAAACCTAGACTCCCAAGGAGTGAGCCTGTCCAAAGTCTCTGCACTGGCCTGGGGCAGCAGTTTTCTGCCCACCTGTGCCTATGCAGACGCTCCTTCCCACTCACTCTCTCCCTCCACAGGGCAGCAGCCCCCTGCCTGCCCGGGACCTGTGCCATGAAGGGACTTCTCTGCACTGATCTCCCTCAGCAGAGGCTGTTCTCCTAAGGCTGCATGCAGGCCTCTCTCTCAGCAAACCTGTCCCTTTCAGGGCAACATTTCCTGCTCACTTGCGCCTATGCAAGTATCTTGTTTGCTTTATGAGTTCACCTTATTCTGACAAGGTTTAAACCATGGCATAGTGGGATTCATTCTGTAGAGAGCACACCCAGCTTGTTCAACTTCATCATCTTATATATAAGAAATAGATACAGAGGTTAAAATAGTCTTGAAGTTGCAATGCTCATGAGTCCAGATTTGTTGGATATTTAAGTGTTCTGATTCCTAGTTCAATCTCCTTTCTTCTATATTCCACTATTTAAGTCCAATATTTGAGATACATTTCATAGCAGTAAAATTTACAAAACCATTGCATTTCCCAGTTGTGGAAGTTTGATAAAATATCATAAACTAAAGATCCTAGAAAATAACGACATGACTGAAACATCAGTACATAAATATCATGAGTGAAAACTACCAGTCTTTGAAAATTTTTTTCTGATTTGAACACTGAGTTCTCACTTTTCTTCCAATCTGTTTACTTTGAAAGGGAGGATACTAAATAGTAACAAAATGGTTTTCAAATGAATATTTAACAAGATTTTATATATAATATTTGCTGGAGATGTGTAGATGATCTGTAATAAATGAATGTTAAAATTTCTGAAAATATCCACAATACTCTCAGTTTGAATTGAGAATCTGTATAAAAACATATTTGTATGGAAATTCTTCCTTACAATTTCCTCCCAAAACTCACCCTCACTTGAACGTCCTGTTAGCTCCCTTGTCATTGCCCTGAGGGCTAGGATTTAATTGGGACTGTTTTCAGTTTTCACTTAAATTTGGAGGTGGTCTTGAGACAACAAAAGCCTGGAAATGACTTTTTCAGGAATTGATTTCCTCATAGTCATGAATTTTTATTCACATCAGTGCTTCCATTTTATTTGAATTCTTTACCTGGTATTTTGTTTGCTCTTCTGGAAGCTCAAATGTATATGTTCTGATGGAGGGAGGATTGCAGGGGAGGCATCATAAGACTGAGTCACACGAAAGGGACAGGTGGAAAGGGCTAGTGCAGCAACTGACACAGCCATAAAACCAAGGTCTTTAGGCGCCAGAGTCTGGATGCCTGGTGCCCAGGTGCTGGGATATCAGGATATCTGCAGGGAGTCCCAGCAGGTAACAGACTTTTGGGGGCTGTGCATGAAGCTCAGACCCAAAGGTGGAATATAAGGACAGAGAGATGAAGCTCACCAGGAATCTCCAGTCCTCTGGTTCCACATAGATATTCAACATAGATATTCAACAACTAACAACAAGCAAGGATGGACCCCTTCCTACCTGAAGAAGAGGATAAAACCAGTTGCTACCCCCAAATGAGGGGCAGCTCTTTCTGCCAGCTTGTGCCTATTCAAGAGTCTTTTCCTCTTCTGTCTCTTTCTAATAAACTTTCTCTTTAAATAAAACTGAGTCTCTCTCTTGTGGAGAATCTTACTGTGTGCCTCTGAAAGGGAACCTTTCCCAGAGTGAACCCAAGGACCCCGAACTCCACAAGAGGGCTTTATGTACTTTCTTTTTATTCCTTTGTTTTGCAAAATATGAAGTGAATATTTTCCTAAAGTTTTGTGATATCAACTGTTTCATCACTTCCTTCATTGTAATGCCTCACAAGTTACTAAGCCTCTTCTATGTAAGAGACAGAAAATGATGTCCTCCTATAGTTGTGAGGACTGAATAAAACAATGCATGTAAATTATTTAGACCAGTACCTGTGCTCAATAAATGTTAGCTATTAAGGGTATTTCAGAGAATCTTATTTTTAAAATGATTCATTTAACAACTAAATCTGCTTCACTTATAGCACTTATCTTACTTTAATTGTCTGTGTTCAATAATATCTAGCACATGCAAAGATCTGAATATTATGGCCATAATTTTCTTGAAGATCTACTTTTTCTATTTAGTTGAATATATTTGCAAAATATGCAATTATTAACATACACAGCATTAGTTATTAGAGATTCTTCGCTGAGTTATTTACATATAATGCATTATATACAAAAATCTAATATAAAATATTCATAAAACATCTTATTTGGTTTTATGGTACCAAATTATTCATAACACTAGGCAATATTTGTGAATTATAAATATTTTAATGGCATTAAAATGTTACACTATTCTTTCTCAAAATATTTCCCCAGTATTTTATGCTATTTGTTGTTAATGAACATATGAACATAACAATGAAATTTACCTGCTTCAAATTTTAGTAAATGAATTTGATACCTGCAGAAAATGTTTACTTTCAGTTAAAGATTGTTTAGCTATTCTAGGCAACCCAGCCTAGCAACAAAGGTACATGGAGACCTATGCCTAAAGGAATAATAGCAAGTTACCTAGTGATAACATGGCCCAATTAAACGACATTCAGAAGTTTGAAATAGGTGAAAAATAGAATATTACATGTCAAAAGCTAAATCCATTGAATGAAGAGGAAAAGTATCTAAGAGAGTTTAAATCTAAAATATCTTGAACAACTGATGGATGTGCACTTGGAATATTAAAAGGAGAGAATTTTTTTCTAGAAGCTTTGATGTTTAAAAGACTTGTTTAGAAACCATTTCTCAAACTTGTAGCTACATAATTTTATTTTAACATGCTTCATATTTCTAATTCTTGATATGCTCACATAATAGTAGTGCTTTTCTTATAAATTCTTTGCAAAAATTCAGAGATATAATACATGGAAAGTATTTATCACAGTCGAGAGGATAGGGAGCTATCAAAAAATGTTACCTGCTATTACTAAATGATGTGTGAACTAAAAAAAAACCTATGACCTGAAATAAAAGTAGTAATTTTGACATTATAATATCCAATTCCTAGCAATTAGCAGAGATTAAAGCCTCACTCAGCCTCTTTTGCATTCCACTGCCAAAAAGTAATCTTACAGAAAGGTGTCCTACTTATTCACTCAGGTGTGACAATTCGAGGCATGAGAATATGAATTTATTTCAAGCCAAAGTAAAAAATAAATTCAAATTATAAATAAGTCGCTTTTACAATCTAGTTCCAGTTATCATTCTCACTTATGATCCCCCATGTACAAAGTATAGCATAAAAAAAAAATTCTCTGTCACATCAATACTTTTACTGCTTACCTTCCCTTTTGAATATGAGCGCTCATGTCCCTCAGCATCAATAAGTATATTATGTTTTAGTAAAACAAACTTAAATAGTCATTCTCAGTGGGAGAGTGTAATTTGATTAGAAACTTGATACAGTCAAAATTAGAGGGTAAGAACATTTTTAGAAATTCCCATTATATTCCCACAAACAACCTTAAGAAAGATTAGTCTCATGTCTTAAAACTAGTATAATAGTGTAGTTTTATTACCAGCATTAGCTTACAAGCAAAAAATAATGTAATGATATTCTGGGACTGAGAGCATGAGGTTTAGCCAAATATGACCTTATCAACACGTATAAGGAACACTGCAACCATGACTATTATTATTCTGAAGTAGAGAAAAAAAATTGATAAAGGCATCGTGATGAAATAAAAAATGTAAGTGTATATTGTGATTGAGGAACTTTCCATCTATATTCCTTTATCTTATTAAGTGAAATATCACAGATATTCATAAGGCATTGTTAGTGTACTATATACATATAAAGAACATGAAGAGTTTTTTTCAGAATATGACAATTTTACGTGACAATTTTATTATCCCATAAAATTGCTATTTCTTCATCTTCATTCTTTTTTAAGATCCTGTTTTAGCTCTATGATGTTGACAATTCACTTCTATAGTCATGGGATAACTAAAACTAAAGGTTTGCCTATAATTACTATTGCTACACTTATTTTCTCTGAATGACAAAATAACTACTAGCTCTTTACTTATATCCCAGAAATAAACATATATTTTTAAGTTTTGGATCAACTACTCATTGAAGATACCCAGGGGCAATGATGAGTTCTGTGGTTATCAGTTTTAGTAACAATTGATTTATCATTCTTTGATTTTACATTCTCACATTTGGTAATTCATACTCTTTCTACACTAACCTATGCATAACTATTTTCATTGATAGAGATCCATTATCTAACCATTTTAGAGCAGAAATTTAGAAAAGAAGCCGGTTTGTCAATAGCTATCGTTACAGAGGAACTTCAGATATTCTCTTTTCAACATTTATATAATATACTGTTTTGTACATTGTACATTTACTTTTTCATTTTAATTTTTAATGCCTTTTGGGATTTTCATTCATCAGCTGATAAACATCTCAAGGCCTCACAATTTCCTAGCAGACAACATTGCAAGCTTTGCAGTCTACATAGAATATATTTTAATTCCTTGAATCCTGTTAATCATGTGTTAAAAATGAGAAAAAAATGCAAAAATTACTTTGTTGATATTAATGATAAGGAGTTAAATCCCTAAATCTTTTAAAAACTTATTTTATATACAGTTTACATCATTCTCCTTTTGTACAATGCCTGCTTTCTCCTCTCAGGTGTAGTCCCTGTAGAATTCCCAGCACCAATTCACCGCGCACTATCACCATAGTGCCTTGTGCGCTTCCCTCCCCTGTTTTGATTCCTCTCTTCTGCTCCTCTGCAGAATGTCTGGTTTATAGTTGCCTGTTAATTTGGTTTTTATTTATTATAATTATTTTTTTTCCTGATCCCTTATTTGTTTCCCCTACATTCCTACTATAAGTGAAATCATGTGATGTTTTTCTTTCTGACTCATTTCACTGAAATAACCCTTTCTCGCTGATTTTTGTTTGACTTTATCTTTTTTGATTTAAAGCCTCGAATCTTAATAACATAGAAACACAATTTGACAAAAATGGTAAAGATTCTGTTTCTATCTGAATATCGTTGGCTTTAAGTGTATGCTTATTAGGTTTACCATGAAAGCATGTTAAAATACTGGATATTCAGTATCTAAAACTAGATGCAAAGTATGAATGTAATATGCACTGTGAAATGACTTTAGCTTCCTGGGAATATAAATAATATATAAGGTCACTGCTTTAAGTCATTGATTTTTTGCAGTTTCAGAAATATGCTATATAGGAAAGCATTTATTTTATATAAACAAAATGTAGTATAAGAATTAACTATCAAACAAGCTGCATGTAAAAGGAAAGCAGGAAACTTAGAAAT
The DNA here is from genome assembly GCF_000260355.1 of Condylura cristata. NCBI lineage: Eukaryota > Metazoa > Chordata > Mammalia > Eulipotyphla > Talpidae > Condylura > Condylura cristata. The sequence goes on along the minus strand of NW_004567113.1, from coordinate 22,126,171 downwards.
GAGGTTATCATCAGAGAGTAAAATCATACCATTCTTACCTAGGTGATATTCAACTTTCTCACAAATGGCATAATCTATCATATTCATTTTCATCCCGTATCCAACTGTTTACTGGACTTTACCAGATATTCCCCGAAGCACTTGATACATATTTTGCCCAAAGTGGAATGCATGATTTCAGTTAATTGTGCCCTTTTTCAGATACTGAAATCAGAAATATTGAAACCATTTTAACGTCTTTCTCAGCCCTATTAGTATTTCTCCTTTCCCAGCAATCGACTTTTATTAATTCGCCTGATCAGTTACCACTACTTGCCGGTTACTATCTTCTAGACACTATTTTAAAGTTCCTGCTATGTGTTTACTAATTTATTTCTTTCAGAAATCGTGAAAGATAACAAAAATAACGGCAAAGTACAAAGAATGTAATTACTTTTCCATAGTCCCATGTGGGTAAGTGAAAATTGTTTATCAAGAGCTTGTTATATACATGTTCTTCCTTGGCAGTACCTTACGGCTTAACGTCTGTCTACTCAAGGTTCATGTCTGTTCAGATGTTTTATGTAAAATACAGCCTAGTCATACTTTATCCTTTGAAAAGCTTCCCAGTTTTGTTACCATGATAGTAAATTGCTGAGCCCTCCCTGGTGACTCAACGGATTAAGGTGAAGCACTATGCATGCTTTTCAGCGTGATTTTGATCTCCTCTAGCCCCAGTCAGGGGGGTGACCCACATGGTCAGCAGACTTCTTCTGTCTCACCCGTTGCTCTCCTCAGCAGTGTACTTTGTCAGTCTGCCTGTTTTGCTCCCCACTCTGTCTCTGGTGAATCCTCTCATCCCTGCACCTCTGGTCTGTACCCCAGTTCTGTATACACAACTAATTAAATCTTATTAAAAAGTTGCTTAGCATGATGTACAAGGAAATTTGTAAATATTTATTAAGGCTTTTGGTCAAAGATGGCATTTAAGGATGTTCCTTGCTTTTCTCCCAGGAAAATAATCAGAAAGTTAGCCCACACTAGTGTTCTACCAAAAGGTCCTTTGGCTTGGGGAAAAATCTCTTGGATATTGGAGATTGGCACAAACGCCAGAAAACACATTGAGGAGTGACATGCTTCATTTAGCAAGAGGTGGATGAAGAGAAATGCCTGGAAATTGTGGTCCTGGGTGGGAGGTACCTTAAAAACTATGGCTTTGGCCCTCGCTTGTGGCGCGGGTTAAAGCACAGCACTGAGAATCTTAAGCTACTTCCGCATGAGTTGGGTTCCCGCCTGCCCCGGAGGTGACCACATGCCATGGCAGACCTCTCCTGACCCTCCCGCTGCTCCCCTCAGCAGTGTACTTCGTCGATCTGCCTGTTCTGCTCCCTGCTCTGTCTCTGGTGAATCCTCTCACCCTCCGCATCTCTGACCTGTACCCCAGTTCTGTATGAATAAATAAATATTTAAAAAACAAAAACAAACAAACAAAAAAACTATGGCTTTACCACAAAATTTACAAGGCCAGTGAGGAGAGGTCTAATTGATATGGAGACACTTATCATTGACTGAGGGGGATATATGTGCTAAAGAGCTGGGGTATTCCTAGAATCCAGGTCCACAGTGAATGGAACAATGAATGTGAACTGGCATTGTTCCACATCTCCCACCCCTCCCAGCTGGTACTAACCTTGTCTGGCACACTGTTGGTGTGCAGTCTATAGAGATTGGACTCTGGACCACGGAAGGGAAGAATATCAACAGTGTCACAGGCATGAGTCAGCACCCAGCCCCCACCTCCACAGCATTCAGGCACAGTCTCGTCCCTTGATTCAGCAGATGCAAGATTGTGTCTTTAGATCTACGATAGCTTGGAAAGGCCAAACATCTTAAATAATATAACTCTGGGGACAATTTTAAAACAACAAACAGTGCCAGCTACTGGAAGAGTGGTACCACAACTCTCTAAAAGTACTATAGACTCTAAAAAAATAGATATGCTTTTGATAGAAAATATAATACATGGCGTCTTGATGCTCAAGGAAATATGTCATCACAAAGAAAGAAAAACCTTCCCTAATAAAACCACAAAAGCATGGAAAATTTTATCCTTCTATAAGGTATAGGTAATTCAAAGAAATTAAAAAAAACACAGGACTAATTATAGCGATATAAGAAAACTCAGAAAATAAATGAATGGCCTGATAAATGTAATTAATGAACATAAAAGAGAAATTGAAGCTTTAAATAATAAAATAATTGATACAAAGTATAAAGAGATCTACTGGGGAGGGGGAAAAAATCTGAAAGCTACAGAAGTAAGAGTTGACCAATGATGTGTGAAGTTGATATGTGAGCATGATAGGGACAAAATACCAAGGTGGAAGAAGAAAAAGAAATATGAAGAAAAATGTGAACAAGTAGTTCAAGAATTATCTGACTCCATTACATAAGGTAATATGAGAATATCTTCATATCCAGAAGGAAATGAGGAAGCAGAGAAGGGCAGAGAAATCTTATGTAAAGAATTAAAGGAAGACTTCCCAAAATAAATATACAGGTCCAGAAAGCTAAAATAACATCTTGTTATCTATATGTCATGAGGCCTATGCCAAGACATATAGTGTGAAACTACGAAGAAGTTAAGACAAAGAACAAATATTGAAAGTGGCTAGAAAAAAGGACAGTAATCTGTAAAAGTACTCCCTCCCCACAGGCCCACATCAGACTTTTCTGAGGAAACCAATGGAAAAGGAAAGAATGGAATTGAAATATTCAAACACACAAATACACTCTTTAAAAAGTCTGAAGGAGAAACTGTAAGACCTTCCTAGACAAAAAGAAAATGTAGGAGATTTTTGTTTGTTTTTAAAGTTTTTATTTATTTTTTCATAGAACTGGGGTGCATACCAGAATTACATGGGGGTGAGAGGATTCACCAGAGACATAATGGGGAATAAACCATGCAGATCAACTTAGATAACTAAGAGGAGCAGCACGTGAATCTGGAGATATCTGCTGTACCATGTGTGTTAGCTCCCTGACTGGGGATGGAATTCAGGTTGTTGCAGTGGGCTTTCATGGTAGTAGCACTGAGACTTAACTTACTACATTAGCCAGGGAAGCGCTGATGTAGAAGTTTTTCAAACTAGACCTCTTCTATAAGAAATGTTGAAATGAGTCCCTCCCTGGTGGCAGAGCGGGTTAAAGCACAGCACTGAGAAGCTTAAGCCACTTCAGCATGAGTTCGATCCCCGCCTGCCCTGGAGGTGACCACATGGTGAGGCAGACCTCTCCTGACCCGCCTGCTGCTCCCCTCAGCAGTGTACTTCGTCAATCTGCCTGTTCTGCTCCCTACTCTGTCCCTGGTGAATCCTCTCACCCTCCGCATCTCTGGCCTGTACGTATCAATAAATAAACCTTTAAAAAATGCAAAAATGCTGATTCAAAGGGATAGATGAATTACTGTGTTCATTGCAGCACGGTTTTCAATAGCCAAGCTATGGAAACAACATAAGTGCCCAAGGACAGATGAGTGGAGTAAGAAAATGTGGTTTAGGGACATGTGAAATATTACTCAGCTATAAACATAAATGAACTCTTTCATCAACTCAGAGAGGGGATTATGCTAAATGAAATATCAGATGGTTTCACTCACATTCAAATATAGATTATCCAAACAAAGACACAGACAAAGCCAAACCAAAAACAAACCCAAGAAATTTGACACAGAACTGAGGCTTCCAGAGGGGAAGGGTAGTATGGAGAGCAAATGAATTAGCAGGTGCAATAGACTTTGTTGGGGGTGCAATCGATTTTGTTGGAGACCTCATTAGTTGTGGTGTGTGTGGTATAGCAACATACATCCAAAGAAGTGTGAACATACATTTCTGAATCATATGGAATGTCGCAAGTTAATACACCATAAGAAAAAATACATAAAAAAGAAAATAAAATATTAATTGAATTCATTCTTTCTTACAATCCTAACATCTCCAGCTTTGTTTTTCCTGTCTGTCTAGCTTGCACTTTAACATTCATAAGTACAGGTGATACAAGCACATGTGTGATTTTCTGAGATTCCACAACGTTGGGTTCACTGTTCCTTTCTCCACACTTAATTTTTAGGAAAAGTCACATACAGAAAATTTGTTGTATATCACCTCAACTTGGAATGTTTATTTTTAGACTTTCACTTTCTCCTTTCATATAATGCCTCTTTTATACTTGCTCTGTACTTTACACATATTTGTCCCACCAACATCCTTCGTATTGTATATAATCCCCTTTCATATCTGACTCCTCTGGTTCACTGTGGAGACTGAAGCCCGAAACTTTGGTTTCATTTTTATTATAAGCTCTGGACACTGAAAGAGTGCCTAGTAAATAGTAGGAAATCTATGAGAAATCTTCTATATAATCTATATAATAGATAACTTAAAGCATACACACACACACACAAATTTTTAAAAATGGACTTGTGAAAGCATAATCTCGTTCAGCTTTCCCCATACACCAGTAAAGTTTCTTGGCAATTTCCACATTCAGTGCCATATTTAAATAAGAATCCCATTCTATCTTTTATTTTATTTGTGAATTTATCTTATCCATGAAATAACCTATAGGTTGGTATCCTTAGGTACACAAAACTAGAAAGCAACAAAGAACTCCCATTGCAGTTCCAAATCATATTGTCTTTTATCATTGACATGATATAAAGAAGCCAAGTGATAGAAGTAGATAGTGATCAATCAGTAAGATAGAAAAAAGAATAGCTTCAGGGAATAAGAAAGAGGTGACAAAAAGCTTTGTTTAAATTTAAATAATAAAACAAAAAAATGTTACATACCCAAAGCTTTACTATAATATGAATCCCAAGATTTCCAAAGGGTATTAAACATGTGGTCCTGTAGATGGTAAGAGATGAAATTTCTTATTCTGTCAGTGAAAGACATCTGGTCGGTGAGTTCTGACAAAATAGCAGGAACATAGGAAGGAGGGTATGGTACCTTCCCGCAGTGCTTTTCCACTGTTGAGGCTGGAGAAAACCTCAAGGAATACATAAATGGAATTCCTAATTTTAAAGCTACTATATCTCCACAAGGAAAAACTGGATCTGATACTAGAACATCATATTTGCTTTTCTTCAGCTTTTCCATCAGCTTTGAATTTTGGAGCACACCATCACAGATTTCTCTGGACACTATGTGGAAGTCATTAATGACTTTGGCTATTTCGTGATAGAATCTCCAAATAGTTGAAGGAGATGGCCTATACTCCATCCATGTCAAAACAAAGTCTTTAATTACTCCTTCTATTCTTTCTTTTCCAAAAGCCACCTTGTATATTTCAAATGTCAGAGATGTGTTAGTGGTCGGTGTGATGAAAAGTGCACCAGAGGCAACGAGGACAGTCACATTATGCTCTTTTTTAATAAGCTCATCAATAATCATCTTAACATTTAGCCAGTGACTACCTTCCATTGGCCAAATCAGAACATTCCCACCAAGAGAGATTCCTAGGAGACTTATCTGAAGTATCAACAGTAGCATTTTCTTGTTTAACATGATGTAGCTTGATGTAGAAGATTTGATGAGACTCGTGACACAAATGAGTTTCTGTTTTTCAAACAATAAAAAAAAATTGTTTTCAGTTTTGATTCAAATCATTGATACTCTTAAGAGCCTTTTCTCTACCAAGTGATATTACTCATAAGTTCATATTTTATAGTTATTACAGGCATAGGGTTGACACATGTCATCCCATTCAATACTTGCTTTAGCTTTGGTTGTGATCCTTACTTTCTTTTGTTTTTCTTCTTATTTATTTATTTTTTTAAAGATTTATTTACTTATGCATACAAAACTGGGGTACAGGCCAGAGGTGCAGGGGCAATGAGAGATTCACTAGAGAGAGTGGGGACCAGAACAGGCAGATTGTCAAAGTTTACTGCTGAGGGGAGCAGCAGGCCAGACAGGAGAGGTCTGCGGTGCCATATGGGTCACCTCCAGGGCTAGGGATCAAACTCTCACTGAAGTGGCTGTGGCCAGATTGCAGTGCTGTGCTTTAACTTGTTGCACCACCAGGGAGGGCTGTGATCCTTGCTTTCTAATCCAGTTATTAAACTTTATCCTTTAACATTTTGTGTCTCTTGCTTGTTAAATTTTTACTGTTAAATTGCTTCAAGTCAGTCTATCTCAACTATACATTCAGGCCTAGGTACTGAAACCTTAGATGGGGCCAGAACTCACTCATAAATGTAGAGATGTTAATGCTATAGGCTTTCCATTACCTAAGGTAATTTATATAGTATCATAATGACAATATTACAGTTACTAGTTACCAATAGATAAAATTATCATATAGAATGCTTATATAATAATATAAATGAAAACAATAAATATAATACTTATTGCTAATTTAATAATGTGTTAGGGAAAGTATTTTATCACTGAGAAAAAAGTATAAGTAAATGAACAAACTATATACAAATAATGTAAGAGATGATGGGTAATATTATGATTAAAAAGGAGCTATTCAATAGAGAAAACTGTTAATTTATAGAGAATCATTAATTGTAACATGATTTCATCAAAAGTGCTGTTCAAAAACTAGCCCACCTTGCGAATAGGCTCAGTTTTTAAAAATTGCTAGCATTTATGATGAACTCACTATACTCAGATGTTGTGTGAAGTACTTTATATGTATTAGTCTCATTTCTTTTAGATAAAAAATCCTGTGAGTTAATGTGCTTTAATTATTCCCACATCAAAGAAACTAGTTCACAGAGAAGTTATGTAACTTGTCAGTTTCCTAGAGGAAAAAAAAGCCTTAATGAGGAAAACAGTAACTGGTGGTAACAGTCTGAAGGCTCTTTGGTGCCCAGGTCCTGATGTGTTAAATCCCAGGAGAGATTGCTCCATCAGAGTGCATCGTGTGTCTCTAGGAATTATAAGGCATCTATTTGTGTAGACCACAAACCAGCCCTACAGGCTGACATAACCTTTGTTGTACATAAACTGTACAATATACATTTGTACAACCCATATTAGATAATGTAAGATCAATCATTCACATAAAATAATCTCTATGAAAGTTGATTATGTGTACACTTGTGCCTGTGAATATGAAAGATGATTCATTTTATTTTAATAATTTGCTGAAATTAGATTTCTTATATTTTTAGTGGTGTATCTTCTGAGTTCTCCTATCACCAAAGATGAATTGAAATAAAATGTTGACTGCTTAATCGAAACAGTTACTTTTATAAAGTACTGATCAAAATGAGCAGAGTAATCAATCATACAGTTCATGGGATGGATTGTAGTTCAAGGTTCTATGCAGTATCGTATGCATAAAAATTGCCTGCTGGTGTTAACTTGGTCCATAGTTACTTGCCAGGAGTCTTTAAAATGGTGATTATGATTTGCTAGGATAAAGAATTGGTCATGATATGCCAAAGAAAATTATGATTTTAAACAATTAAATATAATCTCATTCAGTTTCTATTGGTTTATTGAATACAGAACTCCCTATTAGGCAAAAAATTGTATCACAGAGATGCTTCCCATGTTCATTTTATAATCAGTGCAAGATTAGAAAATTAAATAAAAATCAGTAAAAAACATTAAGGTCCACATAGTTTGTGAAAATAACTTAGGGTTTTAGACTTGTAGGTCAAAGAATCCTAAGTTAAGTTTGTGCTAACACTTACGGGGCTAGATTTTCTCAACTGGAAAATCCCAGGAGGGTTTTGTAAGTATGTTAGTAGGACAAATTTTATTTATATATAATAATTAAATAAATGACTTAAATATCACAAATTATTTAATTGTATGTAAAATATATACAATAAATATATTTAAATAAATAAAATAATGTTGATTTCAATAAACAAAGAATCTAGAATAAAGACATGCATTAAAAACTATTATATTTCTCATTTAATACTTTCTCTTCTAAGTGGAGAAAAGTGGTCAGTGCATGCAGATGAAATCACACACAGGTAAAATTTTTCTACATAGTAGATACTGCTTCCAGTTTGCTTATTTGTGTGGCAAGGGAAAGGTATAAGTGTAAGAATATGAATGTCTTCATGAAGAATGCAGTAGTTGACACATCTTGGGAGTCTGAATTTTCTTGTCAACAGCAACCGGCAATGCACATGAAGGAAACCCATGTTTTGCCTTTTAGAAAGGGTTTCAGTAATCCGTAGTAAGAATTTTATAAGACAATAAATACTGCTTGTTTTGTTAAATTTAACAGAAAGCTGGGCCTTCCTTGGTGGCTCAGCAGGTTAGGACACACCACAGCAAGCCACCTGCAGCGGCTTCAGTGAAAGTTTGATCCGCTGCCCCGAGGTGACCCACATGGCACAGCAGACATCTCCTGACCCACACACTGCTCCCCTCAGCAGTATACTTTCTGGATGTACCTGTTCTGCTCCCCACTCTCTCTGGTGAATCCTCTCATGGCCCCTGCGTCTCTGGCCAGTACCCTAGTTCTGTACGCATAAATAAATAAATATATCTTTAAAAAATTAACAGAAAGCTAAATAAAGAAACCATACTGGCTGTAAAACTTTAAAGAGGTGTAAAAAGTTTTTACAAAAAAGAGGTTCTGAATTCATGATTTTAACTTGAATGAACTTAATAGTATTGAAAAGTTACTCTACTTCTTTCAGAACATTTTTGAGATTACACTTAAAATTATGATTGATACTTTTATTAAATCAGAAATAATCAAATAATAAGCCAACATATTTGAAAAGAAGATAGTATATATAAATACATTTTACCATAGATAATATCAACAAAAGATGTGATTTATTTAACTGTACAAAAAAGTAAAAATGGTATTTATATTATCCAAACTGGCTATTGCTTTTACAACAGAATTTTCTTTAGAGAAAGTTTAAATTTCTTTTTATTTAATAAATAAATTTTACTTTGAACCTATATACTATCCATTACACCATATTAAGAAAATGTAATACCCACTAAAGGGTGATATTTTGATACTTATGCACATTCTATTTTAAAGATCATTCAAAATAGAATCAAAGGCTTTTTCAAAGGGAAGTAATGAAACAAACCAAAAGTTAACCCACATACTAGTGATGATTGGTATTTCTTTCAGAAGAAAATATAAAATAAATTCAAATATACATCGAACATTGCTAATATATTGCTTGTCATGAAGTTTTAAAATTTCTTACCTAAAGTTTCCAGCTGGAACTTTAATAATGCTCATTTGCCATTAGGAAGAAGTTGAACTGAAATAAATGTGAGTCGGATAGGTGTAATGTGATGAGAAATATTATCTTAAGCAGAAAGAAGATTATACAGATTTATTTCCTCTTTGAATTACTACCCATGTCATTATGAGGTTGGTTTAATTTTGTTAAAGGCATATCCTTCTACTAGTTCCCACTATAAACACTGCATAGTGCCTTTGCTATCATGATCTCCACGCTCCCTTCAACTTCTACCACCAAGCACTGCCACTATTATCTTATCTGGATGTTTCTGAAATAATGACTGGCAATGATTAATAATCTTGGGTTATTAATAAAAAGTACGGAACATGAATGTATCTTAATCCCAATCAACATTAAATTTTTACTATTTATAAAAATAAATTTAGAGCTCACCCTGGTGGCACAGTGGGTTAAAGCACCACATTATGAAGCTCTCTGAAGCCACTGCAGCATGAGTTTGATCCCCAGCCAGGGAGCTGACCCCCATGGTGTGGCAGACCACCTGCTGTTCACCTCAGCAGTGTACTTTGTCAATCTGCCTGTTAGGTTCTCCATTCTGTCTCTCTGGTGAGTCCTCTCACTGCCCCTGCACCTCTGGCCTATACCCTAGTTGTAAGCATAAATAAATAAATCTATAAAAATATATAAATTTGGAACAGTGTGTTTTCTTTGTTGAGTATTTGTAATGAGTGTGAATGTTCAAAGTAATTTAAATGTCAGAGCTACAATCCTGGTGGTTTTATTGATCTTAGCATTTATACTTTTAAAAGGCACTGATTTAGATACTCAAAGTTGCACCATTTTATTAAACATTCTCAGGAAGGAAATTATAGTTATGTTTCTTTTCCAACTATTTTGAAGGACAAAAATTGATTTAGCAGATTTTAATGTTGTCATAACATGTCTAGGGAATGAACTCATTTAATTATGTGTATCCTTTCAAATTAAAAACATTTTTTGATAACTTTGATTTAAAAATTTTCTTGTTCTGGATAGGTCTTAGTTCATAAAATTAATATCAAATATTTTCTTCCCTGTGTGTATCATTTCTGTATTCCTTTTTTTCTTTTTTAAGATTTTTATTTATTCATACAGAACTGGGGTACAGGCCAGAGATGCGGAGGGTGAGAGGATTCACCAGGGTGAGAGGACAGAGTGGGGAGCAGAACAGGCAGATCGACAAAGGACACTGATGAGGGGAGCAGCGGGCGGGTCAGGAGAGGTCTGCCACGCCATGTGGTCACCTCCGGGACAGGTGGGGACTGAACTCATGTGGAAGTGGCTTATGCTTCTTAGTGCTGTGCTTTAACCCGCCGCGTATGCTTCTTAGTGCTGTGCTTTAACCCGCCGCGCCACCAGGGAGGGCCCCATTTCTGTATTTCTATGAAAAAAAGTATCCCCAGAATTAGTACTTTAACCAACTACTACTTTATCTGCTACCAATTCTGGTGATTAGCAGTTTGTAAGAGGCAGGTTCTGCTCATCTCATTGCGTATATCTTACCTTGTTAGTCATTTAGTGACTTTATGTGATCATTAATTTAATGTGTCAACTTCACTGGCTATAGTACCCTCATATTTGATCAGACATTCTGACTGTTTCTGTGAAGGTGTATTTTGGATGATATCAGCATTTAAATTGGTGGAATTTAGGTAAGCAGATTACCTCCATAATGTTGGACCTCATTCAACCAGATCAATGTCTTACTTACTTGCCTAAGTTAAGAAAGAATTCTGCCAGAAGAGGGCCCTTGAGCAATACTCCCCTGGATCTATAACCTGTTGGCTTACCCTGAATATTTTAGATTTATCAAACTACTGTAATTACATGAATCAGTCCATCAAAAAAAAAAAAAAGCCTCTCTTTCTCTTTCGCTTTCTCTCCCCTCTCTCTCATTTATTCTCTGTCTCTCACCACCCCATACACGCACATCTATCCTTTTTGTATCTCTGGAGAACCCTGATTAAATGTACTCTCTGCGGCTATATTACTTATGATAGCCTCATTTACATGTCCTGCAGCTGATCCTGACCATTGCTGATTGTTTCCAGGCTCCAGTTAGGTGAAGTTTACGCACATGACACTTTCAGAAATGCTGTTTCAAGAAACAAGGACAATACCTTCAAGCCTTCTAGAGGCAAATGTTACGAAGTCACTTTTTACTTTTGTTGACTTTGCAGGAGATCAAACAAATCTTTCGGCTAAGTGTAGAGTCAGAGGGAGGGGAATTATAATGTCCACATTGCAGTCTACCACATTCTCAAAGAGATTCTCAAATTTAACATCCTTGTGATGATGATTGTTATATGGTGTTATTTCTGTTTCCAAATGAAAAATTAAAGGAATAAGAAAGATTAATGTGGGTCTCATAAAATGTATTGGAAGCATTCCCTTTTCAATTTTTTGTGAGATTTTGGGTAGGATGTCACTAGTTTGCATATTAAGATATTGTAGAACTTGTTATTAGTAAGGTCATTGATCCAGTCTTTTTTCCCAGACTTTTGATTACTGTTTTAATTTCCTTCATTGTAGTTGAGGTGTTCAGGTTTTCTGTTTCATCCTAATTCAGTCTCAGAGGTTGAATGCTTTCAAGAAATGCTTCATTTCTTCTAGGTAATCCAATATATGATATAAAAATACTTGTAGTAGTCTCTTAAATTCCATATTCTTACTGAGTTATCTGCCAAAGGAATCAGCTTTTGTTTCACTGATCTTTCAGATTGTTTTGACATAGGTTTTGAGGTTCCTGGAGAGCATTGTCAGCTACTGGCCACATGATGGCAGCACATCCTAAAGCCAGATAAATAACTCGAAGGCAATGCTTCTTGAGGTAAATATGGCTTTATCCTGTTTATTAACATTCATAGCTATCAAATGATACACATTTGTATGTTTTGAAACTACACTTAATATATGTATATATTGCAACTACATTTTTAAATCGTTTCTTTCCAATTCTCAAAAAAAAAATATTTAGCCTTCATTTTATTTTTATTGTAAAAGAACTGAAAATCAGAGAGGTTGAGAATTTCCTGAGAACTAAAGATTGTAATTATGTTTTTCATTATATTTTCATCTCATACACGGAAGAGAATATAGGCAAAACTCCACAGTATTGGCTACTGTGATATCTTGGGGACTCAATGCTACTGGCAAGTAGACCACAAATAATAATAATAATAATAATAATAATGA
>NW_004567113.1:22105142-22113638 GCF_000260355.1 Condylura cristata | reverse complement strand
CTCCACAGTATTGGCTACTGTGATATCTTGGGGACTCAATGCTACTGGCAAGTAGACCACAAAAAATAATAATAATAATAATAATAATAAATAAAATGCTCTGCACAACAAGAGAAACTATCCCTAAAACAAAAGAATATATTTGCACAACATACATCTTTCAAGGGGCTAATAGTATCCAATATATATGAAAAATTTAGATAACTCAACAAAAAGAAAACAGATTGACTAATCAAAAAATGGGGGACCCTCCCTGGTGGTGTAGCGGGTAAGGACACAGCACTGCAAGTGAGCCTCAGCCGCTTGGAGTTTGATCCCCAGCCCATGAGCTGACCCACAAGGAATGGCAGACCTCTCCTGTCCTGCCCGCTGCTCCCTTCAGCAGTGTGCTTTGTAGATCTCCCTGTTCTGCTCCTGACTCTGTCTCTGGTGAATCCTCTGGCCTGTACTCCAGTTCTGTATGAATAAATCTTTCTAAAATTTTTTTTTAATTAATAAAATGGCTAATACACCTTTTTACAAGGAAGACTTACAGATGACCAGATGTCATTAGGGAAATGCAAATCAAAAGCACCATGTGACCACCTCACACTAGTTCTGAGGGGGTGGCATTGTATGAGAACATAGTTAACAGACAAAAAAGGTATAAAGACTGATCATAAGGGATCAGATGAACTTTTCTCTGTTTGACAGCAGTTTGTGGAAAAGGAAATTTATTTCCTTTGCTGTGAAATGGGAGATAGTTTCGGAGCTGAGAGAGCATCAGAGAATATATGAAATAATTTTCTAGAAAAGTAGAAAAGTGAATGAAACCAGAATGCCGTAAGGGTTGATATGGTAATGAATATAAGTGCTATTGGCTGCCATGGTCGCCTGGATTTCTCCAGTTCCTTTCATTGCTAATATTAGGGCTTTGTTAGACTAATAAAAGGATGGAGAGGGGCTGATGAGTATGTGATAGATGCAATGCAGTGATTGTTATAATGTGCAATGACACCCTTGATGGGTAAAGAGAGAAATGAGAATGCGAGAGGAGAGGCAATGATAAGTGGCAAAACCAATGGATTATTTACCCCATTTTGTGGAAGTGTTTGTAGAATTGTAACACTAGAAGCAATGAGTTTAAAGACCATTTGGAGATCTCCTGCAACATTTTCTGATTATAATCATCATTTGTTTTGAAAATTGTTTTGTCAATTTTATATTTTGAATATTAATATCTTTTCTCTCCTATGTTTTAGAAATATTTTTTGCTAGTACACTATGTTTATCTTATTTTATGAATCCTGTTCAGATGGTTTCCAAGCACATTAACATTGTCTACATTTTGTTGCTTATTTCACTGTGGTCTGAGCTGCACTATTTCAGGCTTATTTTTGTCTCTCTATTTTGAGATTGTTTTAACACTGGTTGAGTTTTATGTGAGAACTTCTAGTAGTTTTCTCAATGATGGGTGTGATGTGGTAATATACATCTTAGAGAATGTGAACTTATATCCCTAAATAATAAACAGTGTGGTAAAGCAGCATTAATAAAAAATACTTACAAATGTGAATTGAACAACTAAAGATTCCCAAAGCAGTTCAATGACAATTCAGTTTTACCAGATGAATATTTTTGCAGAAATAAGATTCTTAGATTACAAACATTTGTAGTTCAAAGAATTTGTGAATATTACAGCTTCCAATGTTACAGATAAGGAAGGCAACACCACTTTTGGCTTCTTCCCTCTAAAATAGAATCAATGAATTTATTCCATCTAAAATAACACACATGTTCTTCATTTTTTGAATTCTGAATTATTTTCATGTGACCCTGTCACTTAATCTTAAGAAATGTGCCTTGAATTTAAAGGCTTATTTTTTTAAAAAAAAAAAAGATTTATTTGTGCATACAGAACAGGGGTACAGGCCAGAGGCACAGGGATGGTGAGAGATTCACCAGAGACAGAGGGAGGAGCAGAACAGGCAGATCAAGGAAGTACACTGCTGTGGGGAGCAGTGGGCGGGTCAAGAGAGGTCTGCTGCGCCATGTGGTCACCTCCGGGGCTCGGATTGAACTCATGCTGGAGTGGCTTTTGCTTCTTAGTGCTGTGCTTTAATCTGCTGCGCCACCAGGGAGGGTCAAAGACTTATTTTTATCTCCAATTATAATTTCTTTTTCAGCATAATAAAACCTTCTTTTCCCTTGTTCGATAATTGTTTTTTCATTTCTTTCTTTCTTTTTTTTTTAACCCCTTATTATAGGCAGGCATTCACCTCGCCTCTGTTTCCCTAATACTTCTTGTCCCTTATGTTTACTCTTTGGGGCTTTGGGGGATTTATATATATAGCTAGGTCTTTGGATGGAGCCCCAGGTGCTGAGGGACCTCAAGTTTCTTGACTTCTAGAAAGAAAGAATTCATGTGAGCCTCAGAATAGGTGAGTTAGAAAAGCTTAACTCTAGATGAAAGTCCACACTGAAGAATGAATGTCGGCAGATTCAAAGGAGAATTACTCCGGGGATCTTAAGGCTGCTATGTGAACTCGTGCTTAGTTGGAGGTGCAGGGTTTTAGAGATGGGGTTCTGAATTAGTTTTGACCAGTTTTGTTTAACAAAACCACTGGGCCTTATCATCCTGCTGACTAAGATAGGGAGAGTTTCACAACCAGTGTGAGCTAGGAGTGGGATCTGATAGACTTTGGGTCCTTAGGTTTGGAATGTGCTCAGCAGTTTTTTCCTAGCCCTTGTGCTAAATTCTGGTGTTAGCTCACATTCATTTAACGCTTAAGAAAATCTGTTCAACTGCTGAAGTTTCTAGTTTGGAAAGAAGGGTTTTTAAATTGTCCTATTTCTGGAATTTTTAAATTATATTTTAAACATTTCTGCCCTTGCATTAAGTCTTTTTAGATAGAATTTTCCTTTGTGGGTTCTTTTCAGGATTAATGAAAAGACAGCTGCTCTTTTGGTGTAGTTTAGGACTTCCTGCTTTGAAAAGATGAACTCTCCAGAAGTGTTCTTTTGCAACAACTCACTCATGCTGGTGAGGGTGCCCATTTTCTTCTAACCCTCTCAAGTTATTGGTTGTACAGTCTTACTCTCATCCTACTGTTATTTCCTGTATGTTCTTATGACTACATAGTCTTAATAACTAAGTGAAGGAGATATCTAGAATATTTAATTGCTCAGTTTTTTCATTTATAAGGTAGAGCTAATAATGGTATCATTAAAAAGGAATCTTTTAAGATTTAATGAATTATACAAGTCAACCCAGTGCTGAGCACATAGATAGTAATCAGTACTAGTTCTTATTGTTATGTTTAGGACTTATGTTTAGACACATTATTCCGTAACCACTTCCTGAAAGCTCATGCTGGTCATACTCTTGTTCACTTTGTTTTAGCTCTCATCTATGTCTTAAGTTTTTCTTTGCAAACAAAAAAATCTCAAAATGATTAAATCAACATTCCATCTACTTTTGGTCCAAACAAATCAAAAGAAAATGTAACATGCTACCATAGCAACTGATTTCATTGTAAATTCATGGCCATCATCCTGATCCCAGGGGTATCTGCATGTTCTTCTCACTCTCCAACCTTTTTAGAACACCATTTCACACCTCTCTTCTCTTTTCCTTTGTTTCACTCTACTTTTTTCGCCACTCCTGATCTTTCTTGTTTTTTTTTTAATATTTATTTATGCATACAGAACTGGGGTACAGGCCAGAGGTTCAGGGGCAGCAAGAGGCTTCACCAGAGACAGAGTGGGGAGCAGAGCAGGCAGATACAGGAAGTACATTTCTGAGGGGAGCAGTGGGCAGAATAGGAGAGGTCTGCCACACCATGTAGATCACCTCTGGGGTGGGGATTGAACTCATGCTGAAGTGGCTTTAGCTTCTTAGTGCTGTACTTTAACCCAATGTGCCACCAGGGAGGGCCCATTTTTTTTTTAATGATTTATTTATTTATGCATACAAGAACTGGGGTATAGACCAGAGGTGCAGGGGTGGTGAGAGGATTCACCAGAGATAAAGGGGGGAACAGAACAGGCAGATCTACTGAAATACACTCATGAGGGGAGCAGTGGGTGAGATAGGAGAGGTCTGCCATGCCATGTGGGTCAACTCCCTGGTGGAGATTGATAAAATCAGTGTAACAGTGAAACTGTAGGTAGAAAGCCAAGTCATATACCCTATAATAAGAGTGGAAGTGTATGTTTCTCCTAACTGCTTTCAGTTTAGATAAAGAGAAAACACTTTCTTTTTAAAGTTAACATTGTCCTGAAAAATAACCAGCCCAACAGATCAGTAAACCTCCCAAACAAAAATATACCCTTATTGATTCTTCAATTTTTGACAAGAGAGCACTGTATTTCATTCATAAACCTTAATTTATTACATTTAGTTCTAGCATTTTGCAGGAAGTACGTGTTTTAGAATGACATAAAAGTAAGTGTTTCAATAATTTTATGAGTCAAGAAGTAAATAGTAAAAGTTTGGAAAATCTTACATACTCAGCTCTTAGGACCTTAATCTTAAAGAGGTTTTCTATCATCTAAAAAGGGACCTAATCTGGCTAGTGCAAAGTGGATATAATAGAATATCACTTTCTTCAGTTTTGTACTATAATCTTCAAAAGTTTCCATCTGAGTGAATTTAAATTAAACAGTATTATTTTAATCAAGACAATTGTTAAGTGGTAAACTTTGCTTTGCTATTGATTTCACTGTAATTGACAATTAATAAATCTATTGTAGTAAGTAAGCCATTTGTAAATCATATATTTGGGAGCATATTTTCCAGTTTTACCTGTTCTACAGTTTTCAGCCAACTCAAACATTTATTTTTCCTAGAAACAATTAAGTTTCCAAATTATTGTACATAAATAAACCATTCTATGTGTTTCTTAATCACCTTGCAACAATAACTTTCTGGAATGTGGGCTCAGAGTTCTAACTTGGTGTGGAAAGTGTGGTGCATGTCCCTATTGGCGACTGTACATTCTGTCCTTTTTATCAGACAAATAATAACACAAACACTCTGAAATACTTGACCATTTCCATCTTTACTGATTCATATGTCAGGAAAATAAATTAATATGACAGGATGAAGAAAGAGTTGGGAGACAAAACCATTTTATAATTTAGTTTTATAACTTATAATTTATAAAACTAATTATAATTTTATCATTTTTTTTTTACTTCTATCAAAGACATATAGGCTGGAACAGTTGCATTCCTAACTTTTGTGATGCCAGAACAGGAATACAAATGGAAGCTTGCCCCATAACCCCACCTAGCTCCATGTACCATCCTGCAGGGTCTCATATATATGTGTATTTGGACAAAGTAAGCCACCAGTTCAATCTGTCCATATCCCTCCGTTCAAGCAATAGGACACCACTTGACCATCCTTCCCACTAGACCCACATGCCAGCAGCAGAAGTCTGTCCTGGGAAGCAAAAGTCTTGGGAGAAAATTTGTTAAGTCTGGGAATAGAGTAGGATAATACGGGCAAGCAATTACAGGGAATCCCAAAACATAGTCTAGAAAGAACAGAATCCTTGGAACTGTTCTTCCCCAGCTTAAAATAAAGGAAAGTGGCCCTCCTGGTGGCGCAGTGGGTTAAAGTACAGCACTAAGAAGCTAAAGCCACTTCAGCATGAGTTCGATTTCCGCCTGCCCTGGAGGTGACCACATGGTGTGGCAGACCTCTCCTGACCTGCCCACTGCTCCCCTCAGGAGTGTACTTCATCAATCTGCCTGTTCTGCTCCCCACTCTGTCTCTGGTGAAGCCTCTCACCGTCCCTGAACCTCTGGCCTGTACCCTAGTTCTGTATGCACAAATAAATATATCTTAAAAAAAAAAAAAAGGAAAGTACAGAAAGAGAAAAGCCAGAGAACTGCCTTCTAAACTTAAAGGGTCTGATAAGGTAACAGCCAGAAATGTATTTCTTCCAAGAGAAGTAAGATGATCCAACAGAAGAAAGATTCTGGAAGGCTAAACATATGAAGAGATGAGAGGAAAGGAACTAGCAATTGTGAAAGCCCATCTGGTGGGGTAAGAAGGGTGAGGCTGAGCAGTGAAGGACAGTTTTCAGTTGGTGGCATGTGCTAGGTATTATTTCATCTTTTCTATTGGTTGCTCCTATTTTAGTACAAGTCACCTTATATTTTTAATCAGAACTTTAGCTTCCTTTATCAGTAGCAAAACTCAGTTGTTTCATAACTTGTCTCCAAATATCCATCTTATGAAACTCACATCATAGTTTTTTTTTTTAAAGATGTATTTATTTTTGCATACAGAACTGGGGTACAGGCCAGAGGTACAGGAGTGGTGAGAGGTTTCACCAGAGACAGAGTGGGGAGCAGAACCCAGAGAGGGCCCATTCACACCATAGTTTTAAGTGTGTTTAAACCAATAGAAAAACATAGGGGGTGTCAGCAATAACCCTTCCTAGAGATTTGGCTGTTTCTTAACATGAAATCAGGTAGGGAAAAATCAGAATTAAAATCTAGAGGCTCTTTTTCTACTAATGAATGGAATAAATATTTCATTTATATTTTCTTAATGAATCAGTTAAGGGGAAAGCAAGATTTCTGGTGCTATACCTGTTTTGTTTCATGCGGGTCTGCCAATCCTAAGCGACCTGTTGGGCCACCATTTTGTTACTTGCAGTTCTGCTTTCCTATACAAAGTCAGACTGCCCTTCAGAAACAAGTCAATCAGTCACAGGAGTCAGACCTTAGAAGGTGCGTTTCAAGTCAATCAAGAGCAGAAAGCATGATCACCTGGCAAGGGTATGTATGCATCCTGACATATGAACAGGAATGCCCGTGGGCTGATGACGGATGCATAAACTTACTCCTGACTCAGACATCACAAGGTATGACCAGGAACGCCTGGGGGGGGAGGAGTGCTGAGGACAATATGACAAGGGACCCCAGAAGCTGATCAGTGGAATGCCTTGTTGATAAGATTTAAACCCTGATTGGGGAATTAGGCTGGATTTCAATCACAATACTCAGTCATCCAGCAGATGAGAAGTACGGGGAGGGCTGACTCAGAATCCCTCATACTATAGATGACTTCCACCCTTCCCCTTTCCTTTTACCTGATTCCTCCAATAAGTGATGCTGTATGATTATTTTATCAATAAAAAGGTCAGGCTCTTGCTTTTCAGCAGTGTCCTGCTTTATGTAGCCTGCTCCATGAGTTCCATTTCTTTATCAGTGTGATGTTTGCCGATGAAGCAGTTTCAGTATTTCTCACTGACATTATTATAATGGCTTAAAAAATGGATTGAGTGAAGAAGAAGTAGACTTTACTTAAACGCAAGCTGCTTGAAGGTAACTTGTATCAGAGAATCTTCACAACAAAACTTCCTTTCATAGTTATAATAAAAATGCACAGAGGTGACTTGGGTAACTAATCCTTAGATGGTTTTAAAAAACTTCAGATCTCCTATCCAACAGCATCTGATTTAGATCTATGTACCTTTGAAAATGCTCTGTTATACCTTTCCTCCATTTTCTATGTTTAATTTAATTCCAATTTGCTACTGGATACTAACAATAATGTTCCTGGAGGAGAAGAACCCAAGGACAGCACAAACTCCCAAAGTTCTGTGTCTATTTTAATAATTTGGATTTTTTCAATACCTAATTATTCAAGAAACTTCATCATGGTAAACCTTCATGTTCGCTTATATTTCCATGCCAATCATCTGCATAGCACCTGCAATATCTCCTTCTGAAGCACCTGAATTATTTCCAGCAAGCATCTTTACTGACCGAAGCATCACAGTATTGTTTTTGGTAAATCTTAGTCTTCCTCGTGATAGGAATAGTGATATGTTGATTGTGGTGAATCATACTCAGACAGATGTGAGTATCTCCATTCTAAGGAAGAAGAAACTAGATGAGAAAAACAAACTTGCTTATAACTACATAGCTAAATAGGCAGCATTAGAAATCAGTTTCCAGTTTTTAAGGCTTCTGATTGAATAATGGCAATCACTTTTGTAATGTAGACTTCCAAATTTGACTATATACCCAAAAATGTTAATTAATTTATTATTTTTTAAAGATTTATTTATTTATGCATACAAGAGCTGAGGTACAGGCCAGAGGTACCGGGGTGGGGATAGGTTTCACTAGAGACAGAATGGGGTGCAGAACAGGCAGATTGACCAAGTCCACTGCTACACTGCTGAGGGGAGTAGTGGGCCAGACATGGGTCTGCTGCGCCATGTGGGCCACTTCCCTGCCTGGCCATCACACTAGTGCTGCAGTGGTTAAAGGTAGCTTGAGAGTGCTGCACCGTAACCCCTTGCATCACCAGGGAGGCGTCTGCTTCGCTTATTTAATGAAAACAGAAGTTCCTAATGTTCTTTTAGTTCCAGAAGCTGAAACTGATAAAATTCCACAAGTTAGATCATTAAAAATGAATTTTGAGGGCCCTCTCTGTTGGCACAATGGGTTAGGGTGCATACAAAAATAAATCTTTAAAAAAAAAAA
>NW_004567113.1:22089158-22104607 GCF_000260355.1 Condylura cristata | reverse complement strand
CTATATGTACAGATAAATAAATCTTAAAAAAAAAAAAAAAGATTTATTTATGAATATAGAACTGGGCTACAGGCCAGAGGTGTGGGGGTGAGAGGATTCACCAGAGACAGAGTGGAGAGCACAACAGGCAGATCTATTGAAATATACTGCTGAGGGGAGCAGCAGGCTGGTCAGGAGAGGTCTGCCACACCTATTGGATTTAATTTTAAACATATATTTGGTGAGATAGGAGGGACTACAGTATATTACTATTTGTGGGAGAAAGGAAGTTGAAAGGGAATGAAGAGAGAAGAAACTTTAATTTTTGTTTTAGAATTTTTACCAAAAAAAAATGTGGGCTCTATTATGGTTTTGCATGGCCTCTGTATATCAGGACAATATAAGAAAATGTTCATGAAATTAGTTCAAAAACATTCAGACCTCTCTTTAGTGGTATTATATTTAGAAACATTATCTTCACTTCGGAAAAAAAAATAACCAATTTATTTTATTGGTCTTCAATCCAAGGGATCTTTTGTCTCTAATAAACAAAACCATGAAACCTGATACCGGTCTCTTATTTCTTTGGGTCTCATTTCCTCTATAGAGGATCTGCGTGAGAGCCTTAAATCTGGCTTGAACAGAATTGTGTTTTTGGCAACCTCATCACAAGGTATCTCATTATTACTCATGTCAGAATGTTCTCACTATCTGGGAAATTTCACTGGATAAATGCTTTGAGCTACATGCACCTGCAATAGCTGAATGGGCAGAACAACACATCTACAAAACAAGATATTGCCTAAGGCAGTTCATAACTGCCTCCAAGTTCTAGGCATGCCTGTGTTTGCCGTCTTTCTTTTGAGTGTTTTTAAGTGTGCCTTTATGCCAAGTTAATCATGTTTAATTTTGTATTTCTTGGTGTTTATGTGAAAGAGGGAAATGATAGAATAATTATGTATGTTTCTTTAAGACTCATTTTCCCTCTTAACTTTCTTCTATGTAAAAAGTGGAGATAAATTTCTTTTAAGAATTTGGGAGCTCCCGCCTATCATATATTAAGTAAAGTTCTGTGCATTAAAATTCATAAGAATTTATTCATGTTAAAACATCAACACTGTATTTCTTTCAAATGTTGTTCTTCCTTGAATGTACACATTGAAGAACTTGGAGTTAGTTTTGTAGTCATGTAATCCAGTGGCTTTCTCTCCGTGTGTGTGTGTGTGTGTGTGTGTGTGTGTGTATCTATTTCCCATTCTGTCATACTTGTTAGGTATATTTTTCCATGTTGGCTTTTACATAAAATTATGTTGCTTTTAGAGTTAAATGTGTGTTTACTAGGATGGTGTCTAGAGATAGCTGCATATTCATTCTTTTAAATGAATTCCACTGGAGATCATTCTCACTGAATATGATAGCATCTAATTGTATGACTCATAGTTCTAGGTGCTGGACATATGTTTGCTAATTTTATGCTGATAAATTATCCATGAGCATTTTTACAGAGAATGAAACAGCTCGAAAGATTGAATGACCAAGTTCACTGTAAATACGGCATGGGCACGATTTAAGTACACACACTCTAATACTGAAAAGATTCATAACTCTTCTTACATGCTATTCCCCTGACAATTTAATATTACTACTAATCTAACAATTGCCATTCCTTCATGTATTATTGTTTTTAAAAAATATTTATTTATCTTTGTATACAGAAATGGGGTACAGGCCAGAGGTGCAGGTGCAGTGAGAGGGTTCACCAGAGACAGAGTGGGGAGCAGAACAGGCAGATCAACAGAGTACACTGCTGAGGGGAGCAGCGGGTGGGTCAGGAGAGGTCTGCTCTGCCATGTGGGTCACCTCCCCGGTGGGGATCGAACTCATGCTGAAGTAACTTTAGCTTCTTAGTGCCGTGCTGTGCCACCAGGGAGGGCCCTCCTTCATGTATTATACATGCGATTGTACTTGAGATGTTGCCTGTGTCACATTATTAACATTAATTTTATTCTATTTATATTATTATTTTTTAGTAATCATAAACAAAATCAGACATTCTAACTGGTTCCAGAAATGTGACTTATATTTGAATCCAGATGCTAATGAGTTCATTTTGGGGGGAATTTTTTTGTAACTAAAACATTTATTTCTATTTCTTAATATTTTAAAATTTGTTATTTATTTTGTTTTGTGTCTTTGATGATAACAGGGAAGAGTTTGGATATTTTATCAGAACACTAACATTAAACTTCAGTAAAATAATACTTCTGACAGCAAACTGTGAAAACAGAAAATATTGCTTTGAGGGGAGCCATTTTTCTTAAGGGAGAATCTCAATGAGACATTTCTGGACAAGATATGTAAACTAAGATATGTTTTGGGTCTTGGGCAAGTAATAAATGTGTAAAGGGAGTAGGGAGGTTTATGTTGAACAGGAGACTGGATGTCTCAGCTAATGTTATAAAGTCTTAAAAAGTAAAGATAAGACAAATAGAAACCCTGTTACCAATAGCAACACTAAAAATTCTGCTGGTCAAACAAAATACTGCAAAAGGCAAATCCCATCTATAAAATTTTGGTTGGTCACTTCATAGGAGGTAATAGACATTTTGTTTTCAAAAATGAATTATTGAATTATGGATTCAAAAACAAAAGAGTTTTCTTATATTCTATGTAAAAAGTACTCAACGTAGGATAAAAACACAAATTCATTTAAAATAACTTCATATTTCTTATGAGCTAGAGATGGCCTGCCACTTTGCATGACACTAAATGCTGCTGGCTGTTTTGATTCATGTATGAAGTAATTCAGGGAAGCCTATCAGTGTGGATATGCCCAGTAGAGACCATATTAACATATGGGAAAAGGCAGAGCCACACACACTTTATGAAAACACTACTTTTCTGTTTTACTTCGACTACTCTTCAAGAACTTCAGTTGCCCTTTAATTCCCCCAGGATTTTTCTCTGGAAATCATCAGGGGATTTCTCAAGATCTCAAGATCCTGTTGTAGTCTCTGACCTACTCTTTCCTCCTGTCCTAGCACGTGAAGACTCATCTCCTGTGTTGCCAGTACCCAAATAGTAAACACTTACTGTATCCTTCTAAAAGCCACACAACCTAACAACCTGAAGCCATCATTTTCTTAATTTACTTCATTTTAGCATTATATGTAATATAATTATATATATAAGTATATATTATATATATAAATATATAATTATATAATTATATAACTACACACACACACACACACACACACACATAAATATATTACATCATTCTTCATTTTGTGCAGTTTTTCATCTCAGTTGTAGTCCCTGTGGACTTCCCACCATCAGTTCACCCACGAGCCATCACCATAGTCCCGTGTGTTTTTCCCATCCCAGTTTTATTCCTAGTCCTCTCTCCACCCCTGTAGAATGTCCCTAGTTTTTAGTTGTTTGTTGACTTTTATTTTTACTTCATTAAAGTTGCTTTTTTTAATTGATTGATTCCCTATACTTCTATTAGGAGTGAGACCATCTGGTATTTTTCTTTTTCATTCTGGCTTATTTCAATATGCATGATTCCATAGTTAATCTATTTCTGTGCTCAGTATCCTCATGGATGGCACCAAAGTAGTTTTCTCACAGTGATAGGGCTACAAGGAAATTTGAACGACAGTTCTCACAGAGCACTACAAATGACTTCACCCTTCATCCATCAACCCACTCAGTGATCAAAATGTTTGCTTTGAGTCCCTTCTCTCCTGGAGGAAGCTGTACAATACAGACCCACACCTGGAAAAGCATATCTAAATCTTTTATGGCCAATATAAACATAACTAGATAAATTACAGATCAGTTAAAATACATTGTTTTTCAATATAAATTCATATGTTTGAGTGTTCTTATAGTAGACAAATTCTTTAGGGGTATCTTTGTAAATGTCATTTTTTCCCCCTTAAAAATCCCTACCAATAAATCAGGGGATAAAGCTTTAAACTTTTAAATTATAAGCTTACCTATTTACCACCTTCATTAATGTAAAATTTGAAAACAGTGTCACTATGTTTTAAGAAAAAATAAATCAGAGCCTTCTAAAGGGGCTTGGAGCTGCATTCTGTGAGAGTTCTGTGTTGGATAATTTCATGAATCTCTGCCTGTCATGGGGTCCTTGACTCTACTATGACAGAAAGATTTGTGGGTGTCTGCAGATTCAATACTACAGAATTCCATGCATACCACTATTTTGCTCCCTTATTACTGGGTCCTCTTTTAGTGTCTACCAACGCAATTCTAACAGGCCTAAGGGAACTATCACCTAAGGATAAATCATACTTAACTGCACTTATCTCTAAGGCCACTATGCCCTATGAGGTATAGTCTCTCACCAAAACTGCAGAGCTCAAAAGTGGCCTAGTAAAATCCTCATTAAAGCACCATGATGTAAAAATCCCTCCCTACATCTAAGGTTTAAGAGCTAGAATCAAATATTCTTCCCATGCTAAAAGTCTCACATCATGTATGTTGTTGAAAATTGTTTAACTTATTTTATTTGCCAGTGTCCACAGTCCAAGCAAAAATAGGTCCTTTAGAGACCCACCAGCAAAGCTTCCCCTGGCGCATCTTTTGTATAATATTAAATAAAACAAATGGTTAAAGATGAAGGCAAAAATTTACAATCATAACTGACAGATGCCAAGCTGGAAAATATTAATTCTCTGTCAAAGAAATGTACAATTCCTAGAATTAGGCAGCTCATAAGAAAAAGTATAGTCTCATTCACAAGAAGAGCAGCCATTCTATAAAATTTCCTAATCAGGTAAGACCCTTCACTTCTCAATGTACAAAATGAATAAAGGAGAAAGTAATATTGTCAATAAAACAACCAAGCAATGTTTGCTTTGAGAAAAATCTCAAAATCATCCTCATGGGCCCTCCCTGGTGGCGCAGTGGGTTAAAGCTCAGCACTGAGAATCTAAAGCCGCTTCCGCATGAGTTCGATTCCCCCCTGCCCCGGAGGTGACCACATGGTGTGGCAGACCTCTCCTGCCCTGCCCGCTGCTCCCCTCAGCAGTGTACTTCGTCAATCTGCCTGTTCTGTTCCCCACTCTGTCTCTGGTGAAGCCTCTCACTGCCCCTGCATCTCTGGCCTGTACACCTGTTCTGTATGCACAAATAAATAAATATTTAAAAAAAAATCATTCTCATTACCACAGAGCAATTAAATCTGTTCATACTGACCCTGAAAGCCAGGCAGTCAATTTTTAAAATTTTGAGATTTGAAGAAAAAAAGTTCCCAAAGCCCATCCTGAGAAGATGCTTTTGTCCTCATTAGAAAGTGCCAGAAGCACTGTTACATAGAGTACTGTGTGGTTTGGAGGGATTCTGCAGAGTGAATATTTCTTGGTGGCTACTTCTGCTAAATCCTTGTAAGCATGCATTTCTTAATCTATAATATGATCCTAACCACGTATTCAATGAGAGTAGCCAATGTTTGCTTTTTACTTTGTAATCAGTTGCCTTAATATAATTGGACACTCCTTTTCCCATGCATGCATATTGATGAGTATATGTCTTCCTGTTACATTGTTCCCATAATCATATCAAGAGACAAGTCCATCCTTGCCTCTTGTTAGCTAGAAGACTATCTTATCTATTATTCCCAACTCAAGAATTGGAAGAATTAACACTATGCAAATGACCAGCTTATGCAAAACACTACAAAGGCTCAATTCACTCCCTATGAATGTCTGAATGGTATTCTTCAAAGATATAGAACATTTAGGTTAATTAAATCTGTTGGTGTGTAACTCATCCATTGGATATCCTTGTCTGCTTTTGGTATCAGAGTCATGTATAAAGTTGATAGAATCAAAAACAATATTATTGCAATTAATAAATATAGTTTATAAGACCTCTGTGTATAAAGATAAAAACAAAGATCAAATGTACTTTAATATACCAGTCAAAATTATTAAATAAAATATTAAATGATATCAGGGTAAGTAAAATATAGAAGAATAACTTTAATAAAAAGTGTGTAGGACTCTTCTACTGAAAATAAAAATACATTATTAAGGTAAATTAAAGAATTTCCAAATAAAGGAGTTTTTGTTGTGCACTCATCACTTCTTCAAAAATTGATTATTTAATACCTATAGAGATCATAACAGGTATTTAATGGGAATTGACAAGCAAAATTTATATAGAAAAGCAAAATATCTACAATTGACAAGGTAACGTGATGAAAATGAAGTTAGAGGTATTATACCACCATACATTCAGTTACATCATTAAGCTGTACTGATTAAAGTAAAATGGTAATTAAACAAGAGTAGAAAACTATGAAATAGTTTTCTAGAAACTATTTCTAGAAACAAATACACACACACACATATGAACAAATGACTTATGACAAAGCTGGCTGCAATACAGTGAAGAATGATCTTTTTAGTAATTTGCACTGGGTCAGCTGAATATTTCTATCAAAATAGACATATCTGGAGTTCTTTTATGCAATTATCCATCCCAGGTAGACTGTATATCTACACTTGAAATGTAAACCAAAAAATCTTTTAGAAAAATTAAACAACTTATATTTTGCATAAAAGGTATATAAATGCTTACTCTGAAGGAAAAATTTGAACTATAGTTAGGCTATCAAAAGCAGCATTTTCCTCCTGCTTGCTTATGTCTGTTCAAGTGTCCTGTTTCCTTTTCCTTTTCTTAATATTCCTGTCCTTTAAAGAAAAAAAAATATATATATATGTACCATTAAGAGGTCAAGACTCATCCAATAAAAGCAGAATTATATATTACAAGAAGCAAAACACATATATCTTCATACTCATATGTATAAACACATAGACATACATTACATACACACACACACACACACACAGAGAACTTTCTGATCAGCGTCAGCAACAAATGACAGTCAACGCAGAAAAACAGGATCAACCTTTGAACAGGTATTTTACAAAAAAAAGATATTAAAATGAACTATAACATGAATATTAGTAAACTGAGGGGGGGAAGTTTTAATATCAACATGGTACACACTTTCCAAGATGACTAAACTAAAATTATTTAAAATACAGTGCTGTGGAGAATGCAGATCTCTCCCAGGTGCTACTAGGGTAAATGAACACATTGGTGTAAATACCATATTGGCTGGTGGTATTTTTTTAGCCTTTGCATATGATATTATATGCAATTGATCCTTTGGTAAGCTCAAGGAAAATGCATAAAAACGTGTAATGAAAAATTTGAGCAAGAATATGCAAAGCTGTAGATTTGTGGAAATTCTTCAAGTGTTCATTGAGAACAAATAAATATTGATATAGTCCCACAATGGAATATTCATCTTCTTATAATGATAATAACTATATCTACACCCAGCATGGATAAATACTTCAATTATAAGTTGAGTAAGAAAAGTAGTAAGTAAAAGAGTTCATCTGTATTCCATTAAAATAAATTTCAGGAAAGGCAAACATGGTCAATGATGATGAAAATCAGGAGTGAGGTATTATTCTGTCTTGGGGAATAAAACTACTCCTGTGTGTATTTGGAAAGATTTACCTGAATACTAAATATTTGTGTGCTCCTGGTTATATTTATTGTACTTCAATAAAAGTAAGACTATGCTGACAATAAAAATTTAGAAACTGGAATAGAATTTTTGCATCACCCAAATACTATGCCTTCACTACTGGACTGCCTCGGAAGATTTTACTTTGTGTTTACTTTAGTATAGAATCCTGTATTTTTGTCATTTACTTTACTTGTGGTTTGGCTTTGTTGCAGAGGTTCGATGCACCTCAAGTCTAAATCCTCAAATTATGTCAATAAGAGCAATTCAGGCAAAACAATGGAAAGGTATAGTGTTCACACTATTTCTGAAACTATTCAGAAATTTAGTTTTCAATCCGTGGAAGGAATAATTATACAGGAAATAAGAAAAAATGTTTTCAATGAAACTGAATCTATATCAATTGTTTAAGTTGATGACTAGTTCATGCATTGAGCAAAATGAATAGAAAAAAAATAGGCACTTCTTTTAAGAAAGAGCATGTTTGGCTAAGGCCCAAGACTGAACTTCATCATTCACTGAACTTTCCTATTACATCTCTAGTTATGTTAAACCACTGATTTTAAGCTTTCTTTTCTTATTTTTTGCATTTCAAAATATGAGCCCAATCAGTACAAAGGAGTATTTTTATAGTTATTTAT
Organism: Condylura cristata; assembly: GCF_000260355.1. Classification (NCBI taxonomy): domain Eukaryota; kingdom Metazoa; phylum Chordata; class Mammalia; order Eulipotyphla; family Talpidae; genus Condylura; species Condylura cristata. The sequence continues at coordinate 22,096,408 of NW_004567113.1, read as the reverse complement.
CTGTCTCTATTAATTTAACTACCTGGAAATTACTTGGAATTACAATAATCACTTGTTAATAGATAATACAGTCATTGAACCATCTTTAGTGTAGAATTCCCTTCTTGGTTATCTCATGAGAATCTCCAGAGAAAATCACAAAATTTTACTTTCTTTATGAAATCTTCAATAAGCTAGGAATTTTTTTTAAAGGTTTATTTATTTATACATACAGAACTGGGGTACAGGCCAGAGGTGCAGGGTGGTGGGAGGATTCACCAGAGACAGAGTAGGGAACAGAACAAGCAGATCAATGAAGTACACTGCTGAGGGGAGCAGAGGGCGGGTCAGGAGAGGTCTGCCACACCATGTGGTCACCTCCAGGGCAGGTGGGGATCAAATTCATGCGGAAGTGTCTTTAACTTCTTAGTGCTCTGTTTTAACCAGCTGTGCTACCAGGAAGGGCCTAGCTTGGAATTTTTAATACTCCTTCTAATACAAGAGAGAGGACATATAGAGAGAGGATACAGTTGTATGAAATATTTTGTTCTTTCTCCTTTTTCTTCTCTATTCATCACTGCACAAAACATTTCTCTATAAGATTTATGACAACACTTGTCTTCCTCCCTGAAGGACATAGAACAGTCAGTCCCATCTCATGAAAGACTCCATCACAAAAATTACTATATTACTCATTCACTGGACTTTGTGCATTTTACCAAAGACATTCCTTTCTAATTAGCAAGTTACAAATCACATTAACCTAGGCAATCTTTATTATGCCACTGTCATCTCTATTTAAACAGTAAACAATTTCTAATTATTACATATTTTATAAAAGAACAACATTTACAAACCTATCCAAAGGCTTTCAGATAGTGTCCTTGTAATATTGGCTTCTGAGAATGGACAGAGCCAACGTACTACTACCTAATTATGTTTAGATGCTGGTATTTTAAGATATAATTAGATGTTAAGTATCTGGAGGAGAGGTTTTAATACATAATTCCGTATAAGATCATACAGTAATGACACTTTGGATTCAAATGAACTTAAATGTATTGAATTACACTTTTGCATATTCAGAAGTTTACAAATTCATAGAAGTCTTCAAAGTTATACTTTCTATTTATGTTTACTTTTTAGTGTAAGTCAGTTCCAGAAGATAATTTCATGAGAGGAAATATTATTTATTCCCTTTCATATCGCCCTATTCCAATATGTTCTTTTCCTAACTTGGCCTATCTACATCCTTTACTCCCCTTTCCTACTAGTTCTTTGTTATGTCACATGAAATTATATCTTTTGAGGGTTTGAGGGGATAAGTACTATTTCATTTTACCATTTATCAACATAGGATTCCCCTCCATATCATATAATTCATTTCATAAGGATAAAAATATAACATAGATTTTCAAAATACTCACTGTTAGAGAAATGTTGTTACAATTATTTTGCTCTGAGAGCTGATCAATAGGAAAGGCCAGAAGGCCTGAAGTGTGAGCTGGAAACTGATTTTCTTACAATATGTAAATAGAAAAATATAATCATATGCATTTCCAATTTTAAAATGGCTTTTTCATATACTTTATATGAATAAGTATGAAAACTAAATGTGAAGACAGTTAATACAGCCAATCTACTACACAAATTAAAGGCTAATTCATAGATATTCAATTTTTTTTTCAGAAATAGACCAAGTTACAGAAGTCCATACCACATTAACTTAAATTAATAAAGATGGGCCCTCCCTGGTGGCGCAGCGGGTTAAAGCACTGCACTGAGAAGCTAAAGCCACTTCCGCATGAGTTTGATTCCCGCCTGCCCTGGAGGAGACCACATGGCGTGGCAGACCTCTCCTGACCCGCCCGCTGCTCCCCTCAGCAGTGTACTTCGTAGATCTGCCTGTTCTGCTCCCCACTCTGTCTCTGGTGAAGCCTCTCACCGCCCCTGAGCCTCTGGCCTGTACCCCAGTTCTGTATGTACAAATAAATAAATCTTTAAAAAAAAATTAATAAAGATGATAAAACAAACATATTGACAAGAATATTCTAGGAAGTAGGAACTAGTTCATAATACACCTAAGAATTCAAGAGTAACTTTTACTAAACATATTTCTAAGGAACACACATGCAAATTTCATATTCTGAAAAAAATTATAAATTGTATTATAACGAATGTATCAAAACAACTATCTCTAGACTCATAGATATATCAGTCTTAGGGGATTTGCAGTTGGCACCAGTTGATAAGTCCTTGCTGGGGAAGGAAAAAACAACAGTCTAGATGAGCTACTCCACAGGCAGAGGCTATGAACAGAGTCACCTGTGACAGCAAAATCTTATAACTCAAATTATCATAGTCATTTCTTATGGCACAAGATATCTGTAATGTGGTTGGACTCTGCACCAAAACAAGGAGAGTTCAAGACGTTTTAACAAAACTTGAGTTTGGGACCATGAATTTAGCATGTAATTTGACACACACTGATGTAATGGACAAGTAAATCCTACAAATAACTGCATCTGAGGCAAAGCTGGCGTTAAGAAACAAATATTTCAAGGAAACATCCACAAGAGCCCAAGCTGATAAGCATAAATGCGGCACAGTAGGAAGAAGGGACTATGGGCCTGGAGAACTAAGATAGGTCAAATGCTCATTCTTGAATCAGGAACCAGGGAATGCGCGTGAAGACCTGTCCTTAAATGTGTTGGGCCAGGGGAGAAGGGACAGCCAGCCTCCCTGGAAGCAGGGGGATGATGAGAACAAGACAGGGACACTTCAGAGAAGATAGAAAAAAGGGGAAAATGAAAAATGAAAAGGAAAAGGAGACCTCATAAGTCAAGATCATTTTACATGGTTGTGAACGAACATGTGTGTGTGTATGTATGTGTATGTATAGATGTGGAAATACGGCTGCATTACTGTGGATAAGAAGAGAGACAAAGGGAGGACAAAGAACAGGGTTTCAGTCTGGAGCATTTCTCTTAGGCAATATTTAGATTTTAACAGCAGCTATGATCTTATCTGGGGTGTTGCAGGGGCTCTGAATGGATTAAAATCTATTCAAACACAAGATGAAGTAATTCTCAAATAGGGACCATGCCAATCGATGATTCTCAGAATAAGAGGAGAGTGCTGAAATTGGGAAGAGTGTTTGCAAGCAATCAGGCCTCAGTCTAGTCCCAGAGAGCAGAGCTGCAGTTCTCAGGTAAGAGTCCTGTGGAGCCGTAGGGAGACTGATGGGAATCTTTCACCTTTGGAAATTCAGAAATTCAATACTCAGATATTAGAAATTTGGATAATGGGAAGTTAGCTATAGAAACACTTCCAAAATCTGAACCACATAACCAATGTAATCCAACTAGAGGCACAGTGAGATGAACTATGACACAAGGAACAATTTGAAATAGAGACAGAGAACAAGTGCCTGGGTCAAGTTTTCAGCAAAGGGAAATTAGTGTGGAACAAGAAACTGTGGTATTAGTGTGCAAACAGCATTCTGTGGGATACTTTTATTTTAATATTTATTTATTTATACATACAAGAATTAGGGTACAGTCCAGAGACAAGAGTGGGGAGCAGAAGAGGCAGAGTGACTGAAATACACTGTGGAGGCGAGCAGTGGGCTAAACAGAAGTCTGCTGCAACATGTGGGTTACCTCCCTGGCCAGGGATTGAACTCCTGCTGCAGTGGCTGTGGATAGCTTCACAGTGCTGCACTTTAACCCTTGAGTCACCAGGGAGGCCCTCTCCCTCCGTGGGATACTTCCATAGGTACAGGAAATTAATTCTAAATCATATGTATGGAGGTTGGCCCTAATATCAGAGCCAAAATGGAATCTCAGAGTCAGTAGAGAAAAGGTGGAACTGATTAAGACATTGAAAATCAGTTTCAAACTAATCACTTGGCTGCACGAGTCAGAACTGCCCATTTCAACAAATCATATTTCTTTCTTCAAATTTGTGATTGAGGCTCTTTAGAGCTCTGTGCGAAATTGAAGTGCCATCCCAGACATTTCCTTCTTATAAACAGCATCAAATTTCTCATTTTGGGCCACAGTGAAGTGATTCTTCCAATCACCTGTAATCCCTAAAAATAACAAAACAAAACAAAGCATGAAGGTATAAAATGATTCCAATATGAAGGAAAAAGGTAATGTATACTAAAAGAAAATATTGGAAGAGATAAAGCAGGGCTTCCCACATATTTGAACAGTTGAAGATGTCATTTTTGTCTTATTAGTAATTCCTCCCACCCTGAAAGCTGGTTTATCACTAAACAGAGACTGACTTTCAAAATACTTTCTGAGAAGGGCTGACTTTCTTTTTTAATGCAAGGGATGTACCACAGATTACTGGAATAGATTCTTTCAGTGTTTCTAGTCATCCTAGTTCGGAGCTTACTATTAGATTAATGATCATTTTTATATTTTGAGTTCTTTTTGGAAGCTGTCACAAAGGCCAGGTCACCAGCACAATACAAACTTGAAATAGAAGCTGACAAGTATCATTTTTCAAAATGCAGAAATGAGGATGTTAGACTATTTTGAGGATGCTTTCTTTCCTGAACTCACTAGACTTATATTTTATTTCAAATAAAAATAAGAAAATCATTAAAATTAAGCATTACATCCCTGAATCTTTACAGAAATAAAGTTTTCAGGATATAAATTTACATTACAGCTTTGTAAAAATTTATTTGAATAAATAAGTTTTAAAGTACTGTCATTGTGCTTGATGGAAAATATTTTTGCTATCTTATGAATGTTAATTACATCCTATTGAATTGTAAGATTTGTTAATTCTATGATGGCTTCATGAAAATTTATGGATACTTTAATGAAAAACACCCCAGGGCCCTCCCTGGTGGTACAGTGGATTGGAGCACCCCACTAAAAAGCTGGCCTCCGCAGCTTCAGTGCGAGTTCAGTCCCCCATCCTGGAGGTGATCCACAGGTCTCCGGAGACTTCTCCTGTCAGGTCTGCTGCTTCCTTCAGCAGTGTACTTCTTTGAGCTGCCTGTTCTGCTCCCCACTCTGTCTGGTGAATTCTCTCACTGCCCCTGTACCTTTGGCCTGTACCCCTGTTTTAATATGCATAAATGAATAAAATATTTTTAAAAATTAAAAAAAAGAAAGAAAGAAAAACATCCCCCTAGATAGATAAGATTTTTTCCCCCAGGTTTTTATTCTTTGCTCTGTGTCTCTCAGATAGCAATAATATAATGTATATGAGGCTAGTAATATTTGAGATAGTACTCATTAATAATGCTGTTCTTAAAAAGAGAACTAACACTAAAACTATAAAGAATTATAATAAATTATTCCAATTGTCTTTTATTTGTTTATTCTTAAAAACTTTATTTATTTTAAAGATTTATTTATTTATGCATACAGAACTGGGTTACAGGCCAGTGGTGTAGAGGCAGTGAAAGGATTCACCAGAGACAGAGTGGGGAGCAGAACAGGCAGATCCCTGAAGTACACTGCTGTGGGGAGCAGTGGGTGAGACAGGCGAGGCCTGCCGCGCCTTGTGGATCACCTCTGGTGCCAGAGATCAAACTTGCACTGAGGCAGCTGCTGCTCTTTGCAGTGCTGCGTCCTAACCCACTGGCCACCAGGGAGAGCCCTATCTTTTGTTTTTAAGAGTAAATTATTATAGACAGATTTATTTCATAAGAGGGAAGGCAGTATAAAACATTTTTTTATAAAAGAAATCCTGGTCAAAGTTTGAAAATTTCTGTTTTGCAGCATTTAGTAAATTAATATAAACAGTGGGTATTATCGATCCTCTTCCTGCTCTTTACTATTGTTTGACTAAATTTTTACATTAACTTACCTAACATAGCACCCTTCAAGATTTACACTTAAGGCTATTGTTGGGAAATTCAATGTATCTTTTTTTTTTTTTAAAGTAAAAGCATGACTTGAAAACATTGACTACTTGTTAGCTTAATAAGTTAAAGAAAAATGACTCAGAAAAAAGTGCAAGCATACAATTCTTTTCAAGATTAAGAGTTTTGATCTATGTGTTCATGTGCAAAACAAATTCTTAAGATTGTGTTTTTGTTCAAGAATGCCAACTAATATTCTACTCTTTTCTCTCCAATTCAACAAAAAATATGAAAACTGAGGGTGACATTATTACTGGATAACTTCTTGAATTAAATTAAGCTAGTTTGTGCAATATATTGTTCTTATTACCAAAAAAAAAAAAAACACTTTTTATACAAATCATATACAATAATCTACAATCCACAGGATTTTCTTCATTGGAAATACAGCTGAATTTCAACAGTGTCAAATTTCTGGCTAGTCATCTCTCTAAGTTGAATTTAGTTGAATTTACGCTTTCTATAATATAGATAGTATTTTTATGGAGTAAAACTTCCCACAAGATAAGAATATCTACTTGTTTTTCTGGAATCCTTCATGAGTGTTCAATGAACACTTTCAAGTATTATATGAGATTTTTAGAGAAGATGGTAGTAGTGGCAAATTTTACTAGTAAGGAGAGAAAGGAAACTCATGTTGCCTTTTACAAAAATTTAAGTTTTAGGAACAACAAATTTGAAATGATTTTCATAAAATTATCAAAACCGCTGTCATTTAGCATCCTAGATAAAAAGAGGCATAAATATGAAGTATTTAAGGTACTCAGATAACAGCTTTACTATCCCATTTAGTAATTTCTAATAGAACTCAGCAATTGTTACAGTAGTATTTTTACTGCCCTTATTTCTCAATGAAGAAAGTAGCTAATTTTAAAAAAAGTAACTAAGCAGGGATTAGAACACTAATTTTCAATTCAGAGTAACTTATAAGAGAGTAAAAAATGGGGTAGGTAAGTCAAGAAAAAAAGTGGACAATGGGACTATAAAGAATAGAACTAAATTTTAAGCGCTGAACTAATCTAATATATACATAAGGTGACATAATACTATAATGTAGTGTTACTTCAATAAAGGTTAATAAATCAATACAGTTATCTATAGGTTAATAAAGCAATACAGTTATCTATGGGAAGAAGAAAGTAAAAAAAGGAAACGAAACTTGGTAAAATAGTCACCTTTGCGCATAAAAGGGGATTTGCTGTGATCCATCACTGTACTTGGCAGATGTGTATAATTCACCCGAGGATTGTCCTTCATCATTTCAAAGGAGGTGTGATGCATGATCTTATCCAACACTGCATCACTCAGTTCCTTCTCTAAAAATCTAGCAATCTTCTTGATTTCCTGTTTTGAATTCTATCATTCGGTAGAAACA
>NW_004567113.1:22087101-22087978 GCF_000260355.1 Condylura cristata | reverse complement strand
ATCACCACAGTGCTTGTACATACATTATTAAGCATAAAGTCCACTTGAAGATGCAAAGACATCAAGACCCATTATCTCTTATGTAGAAGGAAAGCATCCATAATTAATAATGTCTTATGTGTGTGTATTATATGTGTATTAATATACAAACATGTATGCTTTGGCAAGGAGTTCAAGAGGTTCTAGTAATATGTTATGTATTGGGCTTTTGTGAGAGAAGCCTAAATGGCTCCTTAAAGAGAGTCAATGCTTAAAATGAGTACAAGGTCAAAAATCATGAAAATGTAGAAAAGGCCAAACAAAAAGTTAATAGTAGTACAAGGGAAAACAATAAGTGGACAAACAGCAAATTTTGTCAAAGATTTAAATAAAGCTTTTTGTATCAATGATGATGCTAATACATAGAACATTAGCTTTTAAAACAGAGTGTTGGTATCTAGGGAATCTTTCTCTGCTCTGTTTCTCTTTCACTCATTGATTAAAAGTTTATACAGACATTCATAAACCTGATACAAGTTGTTAGGTCTTACATCAGTTTGGAAATTTATTCTTTTTGTATGCATAGCAGAAATGGGATTTAGGCCTGAGGGTTATGTGTTTGGGGTTGAGTGAGATGATTCACCAGAGACAGAATGGGGAGCAGAACAGGCAGATCTAAAGAAACACACTGCTGAGGGGAGCAGTGGGCAAGACAGGTGAGGTTTGTGGCCCCATGTGGTTAAGCTGTGTGGCAGGGGATCAAACTCAGCTTCAGTAGCTTGATAACACTGAGACTTTAACCCCTGTGCCTCCAGGGAGATCTTGAATTTTATTCTTGATAAGTAATAATTTTTTCCCTATTGTTGTTATTGTTACATTAAACCACTTATAGAACAGT
>NW_004567113.1:22084328-22085764 GCF_000260355.1 Condylura cristata | reverse complement strand
CAACAGGATGGTCAGGAAAAAGGAGAGGAAGCCAGTGAGGACAACCTGCTTTGAGCTGTGAAAAATGAGTTGACAGCATCAGTAACTGAGAACAATGATTACATGTAAAAGGAAAAGAAGATTAGTTTTGAAAATGCTAAATATAATGAAAACATGGGATTGATTTCAGGGTAGGTGTCAAAATGAAATTTTCTGCGCATTTAGCATAAATAGTTTTGGTGATGGTGGGCACGGAAGTGATTACTAAAAATAACAAGATTACTAAAAATAGTAAAGAATTTAAAAAAAAATGGCCCTCCCTGGTGGCACAGACGGTTAAAGCACAGCATTAAGAAGCTAAAGCCACTTCCACATGAGTTCGATCCCCGCCTGCCCTGGAAGTGACCACATGGCGCTGCAGACCTCTCCCGACCCACCCACTGCTCCCCTCAGCAGTGTACTTCGTCAATCTGCCTGTTCTGCTCCCCCCTCTGTCTCTGGTGAATCCTCTCACTGCCTCTGCACCTCTGGCCTGTGCCCCAGTTCTGTATGAATAAATAAATAAATCTTAAAAAAAAAATGACTGTGAAAGTCCACAAAAAGGCCATGGAAATAATATCCCAGTAAGTCTACGACAGCATTTCAAAAAGAAAAAGTGATCAAAATATAACAAAACTGTTAAAGGATAAGATAAATAAAATGCCGTCACTGACTTTACAGTCAGAAAAATCATGAGTGATATTAGCAAGCAGTGCTTGTATATGCAAGAATGGAAGAGACCATTCTTAAAATTTGGAAGAGACCAATCATAAAATTTTAGATTTCATAGAGTAAATAAAAAAATATTCATCCCTTTATCCCAAGATACAGACAAAAGAATTGTTAAAGGATGAATTTCTACCATTTTACCTCTTTCATATCTTCATAGTATAAGAAAAGTATTGGATGTTCTTCTTTTTTCTTCCACCAGCTCTTAACATGATTAAACCAAGGACCATATGCCACTAGAACCAGAGACACAGTTTATTTCTGTAAGTATTCATCCAATTATTTATTTTCTGAATTGTACAAATATTTTGTGGAATTTATTACCAAGGACATTGAGAACACAGGGCCATATTTTTAATCAGCTATTTATGGATATAGATTAAAAAAAACATATAAAGTACAAAGGAAGTATTGTAAATGGAAAAAAAAAGTGCATAGATTATACATAGCCTCACTGAGGAGATTTTTCTTTTATAAAATACTGATATCAAGTACTTATTAAGTACTTATCAAATGTGTGTATAAAAGGTCTAACAAATGATATGGGAAAGCTTAATAGTTTCTACTGTGAATAGAAACTGAGAATGGATTTTTAGTAACTGAAGGGACATTCAAATTATTTTTGTTAAGTCAATGAATAATACCAGGTTTACATACTGAATAGCATAATACAGCATTATATGTGTTTG
>NW_004567113.1:22082930-22083533 GCF_000260355.1 Condylura cristata | reverse complement strand
GATGTTTTTTTTGGATGCAGTTAGAGAGTAAACCAACTTCATTCTTTTACATGTGGCCATCCATTTTTCCCAGCATTCCTTTTAGTGTTGTATTGTCATAGTTCCTTTATCATTAATTTAGTATTGATATATATTTGAATTTATTTCGGGCTCTTGATTTGGTTCCATTAACCCATTTGTCTATTAAATGATTTACTTATTTATGCATAAAGAACTGGGGTATAGGCCAGAGGTGCAGGGACGGTGAGAAGATTCACCAGGGACAGAGTGGGGAGCAGAACAGGCAGATTGAGGAAGTACACTGCTGAGGGGAGCAGTGGGCGGGTCCGGAGCAGTCTGCCATGCCATGTGGGTCACCTCCTGATGGGAATTGAACTCCTGCTGAAGTGGCTTTAGCTTCTTAGTATGCTTTAACCCACTGCGACACCAGGGAGTTCACCCACTTGTCTTTTTTTACGCCAATACCATATTGTTTTGACTGTGCTTCACTGAATAGCTTAAAATTAGATAATACGATGTCTCTGTTTCATCCCCTTTTTCTCAAGATTTCTTTTGCTATTTGAGGAATTTTATGGTTTATAATAATTTCTTATAAGAATATTG
>NW_004567113.1:22040648-22081310 GCF_000260355.1 Condylura cristata | reverse complement strand
CTCACCCTACTACAGTGATGGGAAACTACAACTCCCAGCAGTACCAGGGAGAGAACTGCGAGGATCCAAGGGTGGAGCTAGCAGGAATTCTGGGACATTTGGGGGATAAATAGGGTGCGATTGCACCTCACGCTCTCTCGCTCAGGAAGCAGCTCTCCTGACCTCGTGACTCTTGTGTGTTTAGTCAGCCTAGCCGTAAGGTATTCCAGTTACTTTGTATCCCGTTCATTTTCCCTGGGTTGTTTCCTATTCCTTTCCCTTTTTGTAAATAAACCCGTTATTGGCCCTTTTGTGTGTACCTGCAGTATAACTGAATTGTGAACGTGCGGGTGAGGCCCCACGGACAGGTGGCCCAATCTGCAATGGGCTACCCTGTTAACAAATATCCACATTCAGACTCCAAAGTATATGTGGTTCCAGTTTACACTATTTTGTGTTGAATGTCCCCGGTTGATTCTCCATTGGCACTACACAGTCTTGCTTCCAGTTCCCATTTGCTGTCACTCATTAGTAAAGACTGACTTCCCTGTCCCTAATTACTATGATGCTATCTCTTCTTCATTTACTACTCTCTATGGCTCTGGAGTCTTAACTCACTGTATTTTGGCTGATTGCTCCAGAATAATCATTTAGTTCAATGCTATAGCATTCGATCTTTGACTTCAATCAACCACAAAAGGAGTGACACTTGGTCTTGGATTATATGCTTCACTACCTCCAGCAGGAGAGAAAATTTGGGTGCTACTCTTTAAATTGGCCTACATGTCCTCTGGCTTCTTATTCCAGATTAGCAGCAGCATTTGAGAACCACACCTCACATTATGAGTCCTTCCACAAGCCTCCAGGACATCTAATTCTCACTTAGCTCACTGAGAATTTCTTTTCAGTTTCTTTTGCTAGCTACTTTTATATGCTATATGCTTATTTGCTTTATATGCTATCTAAGTTAAATCACAAAATTATAATAATTCACAGGTGGCTTAAGATTACCTGAAGTTCTTCCTGGGACCGCCATTTCCAACATTGGAACTCGAACATTAATAAAATCTCGTTTACATTTTTCAACATCTCCATTATTTAGAACCATATCCACAATTTCACTAACCCAAGTGGTACCTGTGGCAGAAAGAAACATTTTTTTATAATTATTTCCTGCACCTGGGAAAAACGAAGTACTTATCAGAAGTCTGCCACTAATTGCCATCTTAAATACTCTATTAGAAAATTAGTTCTCTTTCTGTATCCCAAATGCCTATTTTTAAAATATAAGAAGTAGATAATTAGATTGACTGCTAAGAATATTGATTTAGGATAATACTGATTTTTATAGAGGAGTTGATTTATCACAAAACAAAGGTTGAGCTCAGACATGTTGTTGGGCCACAACACTCACCTGATTTGGGGTAAGTGGCTATTATGATATCATCTGGTCTGCTCTGGAACTCCTCAATCCTTTCCCAGTTGTTTGCAAAAGCATAGACCATGGGGTAGCCATGGACCATCTTCAGATCTTTTCTCAGGAATTCTTTAGGGGAATTCATTTTTTGCCAATTTTGTGCAAAATCTTGGTACAAAATTTACTGACAAATAATGAAGAGGAGGGGGTAACAATCAGAAACTGAGTAACTAATGTTATTCTTAAGACACTATAACAAGACACAGATTAAAATTGACCTTTAAAACATTAAGCACTCAGAGATCTAAATACAAAGGGCATTTTTGTGTGTATAAAGTTATATTGCAAGAGCAGCTATTGGCTTAGTGACAAAAGGAACAAAGGTCTTTAGTTGAAACTGAAAAGAAATGGAATTGCTTATGTCACTTTGAATTGAAAATCATATTTCACAGAAGTACATTAAAAGATATCTGGACTTAAGGCAAACTAAATCTAACAATCATTGCTATACTTTAGCTCTATTTCATTTTTCCTTGCAGAAATTTATTCTTTCTCACATTTGTTTTTCTGTTAAATAATGCATCTGTTTCTATGATATTTTTTCTCTGTCACTGGTTTTAACTAATTAAGATGTGCCTAGCATGATTATTGTTATGTGTGCGTGTGTGTGTTTGAAATTGATTTTTTTTAATTTTCTATCTGCTTTCATACCTGGTAAATTAATACTGAATTGATGATATTGTGCTTGAATTTGTACTCTATAAGCTATAACATGAGAATTTTGAGGCATTAAGCTGTAGAAATAGTGACAATTGCTGTGTTTCTTATTCACTAACATTTGTTTTGGTTATTTCATACAAAAAGTTAATCTAGTGCCTGCTACTTACCCTCTTCTTCCCCATGTAAATAGGCCTTCTCCATTAATGTGAGAGTCAATTTCTTACAATAGATTCTCTCTGTATCGAGAGAAATCTCCATATATAGAGGTACATAGAGAAATAGATAGAAATACATTTATATGTTACATTATATACATTATCTCTATATAACCTCCTAGTATATTTCACTAGGTTTTTCTGTCTGCTACCGGCTCTATTTCTGGTAAATTTTCTTACCCCCTGCACCTCTGGCCTGCACCCCAGTTCTTGTAAGCATAAATAAATAATTTTTTAAAAAAGATCAAACATCCAACTGAGAAAAAAATATTTGAAAAATTCAGTAGGTTAATATTTTCTTTTTTTGAAAAAAGATTTCTTTATGCATACAAGAACTGGGGTACAGTCCTGAGATGTGGAGGGGTGAGAGGACAGTGGGGAACAGAACAGGCAGATTTGCTGAAACACAGGAAAGGAATATCAGGAAAGTCAGGAGAGTTCTGCCATGCCATGTGAGGCACCTCCCTGGCCAGGAGCCGAACTTGTGGTGCAGTGGCTGCAGATAGCTTCATAATGCTGTACTTTAACCCATATCACCACCAGGGAGGAACCAGGTTAATATTCAAAAGCTTAGCAATTTATGATGATAATATTTACTAACCAAAGAGTAATTAAAGCAATATTTATATTATATATACACATGTGCACTATATACACACAGATACATAGATAAAGAGATTCACTATACAAAACCAGTACATGTAATTTTAGAGCAAAGCAAGTTCCAAGTTCTGCAGGATGAACTGGTAGTTTATTGACTAGAGTAACTGACTATTTAGTTCTACTATGAATTTGAAAACCTAAAAGTCAGGTGATCTGATGTAATATTTCAGTTCAAAGGTCATCAAGTGCTAGACCCATGCAAAGTTAATAATTTAATCCCAGTCTCACTGGAGAAGAAAAGTAATGTTACATTTTAAAGATATCAGATGAGTTTATATTACTTCTACTAAAATGCCTAAAACAGACTTCAAAGATTTACAGTTTCTATATAGAGAAATATAATTTCTATCATACAAATAGCTATTATCTTTATGTAATTTGATCTTCCAATTCCTTGAGAATGTTTTAAACAGTGAATGCATCAAAGTTTTCCATAGTCACTTGTATAATGGGAATCACAGACAAAACACTAATTTAAATGTTGTGGCTTAAATAGTTATGCTTAAAATTGATTTGAATAGAAAGCATTCTTTTGATTAGGAAAAATATGTTGCAACAACTTGGTGTTATAGAGATAACTCCTCCAACTTCCCTCACCAACTCTTAAAAAAATGTCTAGAGGAGAGAAATCTGAACAAAAATTTCTTCATTTCACATTATAAAATAATGCATTATATGTCATATTTTACACATTATTATTGATGGGTGTATACACAAAAACAAAGATTTTTATTTCCCCAGTTAAAGCTTTTAATTAAATTGTGGTTCTGTCTTATATGATATTTTGTGTTAGAAATCCAGTGAAAATAATTTAAATATCATTTTTTATTAGTTATAGATTAAGAAAAAAGACTGAGGACCTCAGAAACTCAAGAGTATATGATCAAAGTAAATATTAAGCATTTTATATTAATATTCATGTTATCTTCTAACTGCTTTTCAATTAGCCTCTATTTTTTGTAAAATATCTGTTTAGATTAATAGTCCTTTGTTAGTACAGAGGGGAGGATCTTAGAAAAAAATTCTCTTTTAAAGCATGAAATACTGTGGAACATGTCAGCAGTCTCACAAAGGGATGATAATTTGGTTGGTCAGGAACTTAGCAGAAAGAAAGAGTGAATGAATTGAAATTAAGTCTGAGTACAATACTTGGAATGAAGAAGAGATTGAAATACTGTGTAAATCAATGATAAAACTTGTACTCCCACTCCGAATCTTCTAAGAACTTGAGGATAGAATTATTTCCCTGTTTGGTTATAAAGGAATGAGTGACAGCAGAAGTCAACATAGGATAGTTATATACTAGATTTGAATTACAATAATAAAGATTTTTTCCTTATAATTTATTCTATTAATTTCTTAGAAAATATTTCTTCCTAGATTTTGTAAAGCATGAAATATCCCAAACTTTATTTGAATTCTAGTATATTCTGTTAACTGAAGAAAATAAGCACATATTTTCTTCTTTGGCTCTAATATGTAAAACTTGGTAGTTTTACAACTCCATTTACTGATTCCTTTTATGCACACAGATTATCATGGGAAAGCAACTAAGTATTAGGGAGCAAATTCCTTTTCATAATAGCTACTATCATATCTGCATATGAACAAATTGTTCCCTAAACAGTAAGTGGTTAACATATGTTATATATTAATAACATCATTCTTGGCTAGATTTTATGTTTTATGCTGTCTTCTTCATTTATTTATGCAAAAGAAAAACTGAGAACCAAGATTTTAACCACTTTTAATCTCCTTGCTAAAAATATTAGATATATAAAAATGATTTAGCAAGTAACTTAAGTGTCTTCAAGAAAATAAATTACACTGATTTACTTAATATACACTATTTGTAATCATTACCCACCTGAAGATTTCATTTTGTAGGTGAGATTAGGAAAGAAAATTTCAGAGATTGTTTACAAAGATATGGAACATGTGCATAGAAAACTAGAAATAGATTTCCATTTTTCTAGCTCTGTTCATTTGGTCACACTGCAAATCTGCCTTGGGTGGGCCAATTCAAAGTGAAAACATGTTAGTGATTTATCTCATTAAAGTAAGGGTGTTCACAGCTTGTAAGAAGAATTTACTTTCACAAAGCAAACTTTCCTCTGACAGAAGGTTTACGTGCCATAAGAGTGTTGTCAGAAAAGGATGAACATAACTAACAAAATGAAAATAAGGCAGCTGATTCTAAATACATACTAGTCTCATCTGGATAGAGGGTGCAACCAATTTTAAAATCTAAAGTAGCATTGCATCATCATGAGCAGGGAATGCTGATGAGTTCACAACTAGAAATGGGTATGAGTAGCTAGGTGCAGGAAGATTGCATAAGGTAATTAGCATTATGCCAGGTATCCTGGAAGGTAATTTTTTTCTTTATGTTTTTAAGATTTATTTATATTTTATTTTTTAAAGATTTACTTATGCATACAGAACTGGGGTACAAGCCAGGGGTGCAGGGGCGGTGAGAGGCTTACCAGAGACAGAATGGGGAGCAAACCAGGCAGATCAATGAAGTACACTGCTGAGGGGAGCAGCAGGCAGATTAGGAGAGGTCTGCCGTGCCATGTGGGTCACCTCCTGGGCGGGGATCAAACTCACACTGAAGCAGCTGCAGCTCACTTGCAGTGCTGCATCCCAACCTGTTGCGTCACCAGGGAGGGCCCGGAAAGTAATTTCTTAATGATACTTACTTTAAAAAATAAACAGAAAAATATTTTAAATCATACCAGAAATATTAGGTGATTATGTTAAGCCTACATGATATCACACATTCTCCTATTTAAGGTGAGCCACAGTTGAACATTAAAAAAGTTTAAACTTGATTTTAAACATTAATGGAATAAAAGAAAAAAAATAATTAAACAATGTCCTTCTGAGGAGAAACTAACCAAGACATCTGACATAAATACTGAGGTTCCTTTAATGAGAAAAACAACTTCTTCCTTTTGTTCTGCCCTAACAAAGTCATGTGGTCCACAACCAACCCCAGTTACTGAAATAATGAACCATGTGAACAATTCAGTCTATATTCTGGAAAGTGCTTTAAAATATTGTGAATGTGTGTGAGAGTGAAGGAAAGATGAGAACAGAGAAGTCAGACTTCAACTACATTCCTCTTTCCTTTATGAAGCTCAGATTTTTGCCAGACAACCCCAGTCCTGGGATATGCTTTCGATGAGTCCACTGAACACAGAAAAATGAAAGTAATCCTTGACAACCTAAAATATTCTGCACAGTGTAAACAATACTGAGTGTCCTCCGGTGGGGAAACTGGATTTCGGCAAAAACATTCAAATTACAAACATGTGTTCAAAACGGAAATCGTTCATGGACATAGTACTCTGGGGATATAAAACAAAACATCAGGAAAAGTTATTTAGAAAAGCAAACTTTACCTCAAATTAAGCCACGTTTTCAGTTTTCATAAACTGCTGCTGCCCTAAGGGAACCTTGGGTGCGATGGTAGTCCCCAAAGGGCAGGGGAAGGGAAATTCTGGAAGGCTCACTCTTGTCTCCAGAAAAAAATAAATTCAGGATTTTAGGTGAATGTGGCAGTCATTGACTCTACAGGCAGCTACAAGATAAAAGTCTTAACTACACACACAGTCAGTCCCTGCTGTTTGAACGGCTAGTAGAGTCATCAAGCACTAGAAGGAAATGGAACAGGGTGGTGCCGAAGTAAGCAAAGTCACAGGCTGCCTAGATTTAAAGTTCCCACAAGGCTTGGAAAGGTCTAAAGAAATGATTAAGGAACAAAGCTGGAGTCAGTGACTGGAAGCTTGTTACTTCTCTAGAATTTTTAAGAATGTCTTCCAGTAATTTTCCTTTTACTAAAACATCCGTTTGTGTGTGTTCATTTGGAAGAAATGTACTTTTTAATATTATGGCAAAAGCAAACATACAAGCATACATAAGATGAACGAGCAACTCTGGCAACAGAAAACAAAAAAAGCAGAAGTGATGGTTTCAGAATGTACTTGCTTTCTGTCATTCTAATTATTTCTGCAGCTTTGTGTGTGTGTGTGTTATGTTAAGTCACACACACACACACACACAGATGGAGTAGAAACATGTACACAGAGGGGAAGAAAAGAGGGTAACCTAACAAAGGATATGGAAAAAGACACAAGTTGCAGGCAAAACAGACAGGAGGCATGCATCAGGGCAGAGGGAGAGAAAGGGGTCTAAACAGGTGAGGGAAAAGGTACTAGGGGCATATGGTCACAGGTGCTGCAGTGGTGGGAGAATAATAGGAAAGACACAGCCTGGAGACATCAAATATGGTACAGAAAATGAAAAATGATGTAGGACAATCAATAAATAAAATAAAAAATTTAGCCAACGGATTCTTAATTGTATTTGCTCTCCAGAGTCATTTTAGTTTTGATTTGCATGAGGGGTAGGAAAATCTGAGAGGATACTAAGAGAAGGGTAGAAGTTTATGAGAGAATATAGATAAAAAATGTTTACGTACACCTGGTAGAGTTGTGTTTTATTTTTTGTGGGAGTCTTTTCAGTGCATTAGGCGCACAATTCTGGAAAGTACCGCTGTCCCATCATATTAATGCCAATCTGGATTTCTTTGATTGAGGAACTGGAACATCTGATTTTTCTGAGATGAACACTAACATAGTTTGTTCATTTTTTGTATGACTTAGTGACTGAAAAGTGAGGCACTTTTTTTTTTTTTTCATTTTGATGACACATAAAAACATTGATTCCCAAAATCACTTTCTATTCCTGCCAACCTTCATAAGTAAAATCAAAATACAGTTCTCCTACCTGGAACAATGAACCATCAAAATACAGTCACCAAAATACAGTTCTCCTACCTGGAACAATGAACCATCAAAATACAGAAGTTTAAGAAATTGTATTTTCAATTATTTATACAGATCTGTTATTGGAAATTAACTTTTACAGTGTTGTCTTAAAACCAGTTAGATAGGCAAGTTAATAAGAGATCACCTAGAGAGCTTGAAAAGACAAACTTAGAGCTCTTTGGAATTATACTTCAGCCTTTGTTAACAAGTTTCTTTTTTTAATTTATTTATTTATGCATACAGAACTGGGGTACAAGCCAGAGATTCAGGGGCAGTGAGAGGATTCAACAGAGACAGAGTGGGGAGCAGAACAGGCAGATTGACAAAATACACTGCTGAGGGGAGTAGTGGGTGGGTCAGGAGAGGTCTGCCAGGCCATGTGGATCAACTTCAGGCCCTGTTAGGTAAGTTTAACAGAGAACTGGGTAATAGAAGGTATCAGGAAGCCGCAATTAGTAAAGCTATGGAAACTCTAAAAGGCACACTGAAGTGGAGTCAGGGTCCAGTGGTCAAAAAGGGCTATTGAAGCCCACCCTAGTGGTGCAATGGGTTAGGACACAGTACTGCAAGCTGGCCACAGTGGCTTCAGTACGAGTTTGATCCCCCACCCCGGAGGTGATCTACATGGTGCGTCAGACCACACCTGACCCACCCGCTGCTCCCCTCAGTAGTGTACTTTGTCAGTCTGCCTGTTCTGCTCCCTTTCTATCTCTGGTGAATCCTCTCACTGTCCTTGTACATCTGGCTTGTACCTCAGTTCTTTGAAAAAAAAAAAAAAAAGGGGGGGGGGGTTTATTGAGCCAAGGTCCCTGGACTTTAAAAGCCAAACTCTTAATTTATCAACTTGGTGAATTAGAGTTGAACTTTAACCTATCTATGTATCCATTGCTTCATTAGGATGAATAATAGCACCTTTATATATTTTTAATATGGGAAAATGTGCATAATCTAAACATTTCCAACATAGCTATTTTTATATCTTCATGTTGTCATGATAGCCAAATTGAACAAAAATAGCTTAATTTTCGTAATACATTCATAATGGTCTGGGTTCTCAAATTATAACAATAGCAGCAAATGGCAAATAGAAACATTAAATTGGTTGGAAGTTCTACTTGGGTAAATATTGTTCTTTAATTCAATCAGCTAAATTACTGAAATAGACTCAATGCAATGAGTTACATCACAGTGCAATGGCACTTCTCCAATTAATTGAAACAGATTAAAGACACAATTCTCTTTAAATTTGTTGTTTTATTCTGTTTCTTTTAAATTTAAAGTATTTGTTCTGATGCATAATGAAATGTTACATAGATTTTATGGCAAAGTAATATTTTTGAAATTTATCATATGAATATGTGGATTAAGTTCTGTCTCTGAACTTGTCCTCTTTTTCCATTTCTAGGGTCATATTTACTTTCATCTTTTATTAGAGGATCTTCAGTATTAACTTTGAGAAGTGTTGATGTCAGTCTAAAGTTGCAAAAACAAATATCAATAAATAGAGTTTCCTCTATTTATCATCCAGACTGACACTTTGGAGAATAAGTGATATGCTTTGAATAACTCTGTAGGGATAAAAAGAAATAAACTGAGTCAGTCACAAAGTGGAAAAATGGGCCAACCATTCATAGATAGTTCATGAGCGGTTTAAGATTGAGAAAACAACAGTGGGCCTCCCTCTTGGTGCATCTGCTCAAAGTGCAGCACTGCAAGCGAGCCACAACCACTTCAGTGTGAGCTCCATCCTTGCCTAGGAGGTGACCAAATGGCTTAGGAGAGCAGGAGGTGACCACATGGCGTGGCAGACATCTCCTGTCTCACCCGCTGCTCCCCTCAGCAGTGTACTTCAGGGATCTGCCTGTTCTGCTCCCCACTCTGTGGTGAACTCTCTCACCCCTTTGTACCTCTGGCCTGTATCCCATAATAAATAAATAAATCTTAAAAGAAAACAGAACAACAGCTAAATAAACTACATCATGATTTCTCATTGGGAAGAGGGTGGTGATGATGCTAGAGCAGGTAACTTCCATCATATCTGAAATTACTCTAATTTCCTTGTTATTCCAATGGGTTTTGCATGTATATATTTTCTAAGTCACCATTCTTATGAATATGGGATACCAAAGTAGAAAAAAGTGTTTCCTTTTTGCAATTACTTGTTTCCTTGTAAATTCCTGAGCGCAAGGCCATCTTTTTCTGCCTGTAACAATATAATGCTAAAAGCCACATCCTTGAAATTCACTACATCGTCATAAATTCACCTGAGAAGTTAGTGATTGGGATGAAGCTGAATCTACTTTCTCTAAAGGTGGATTATGCTAACAGCTGCCATCAGAATACTTTTCCCTCACTTCCTTCCTCCAATTGAAAATTTCCTCATCTGAAATTTACTCCTTAGTCATTGTCAATGAAGAAGAAGGATGGTGACAATGGAGGGAAATTAGTGGATAAATAATTCCAAGAAATAAAAATGTTGACATTGAGAAACAAAAATACTCAAATAAGTTATTGGGGTAATATGGATCTTCTTTCCTTAGATAACTGCAAAAACAAAGGATTCTTATTATTCAACAATAGTTCACAGCCCATTGAAGAAAAAAATCTGGGCTTATCTTTCAAAAACTAATTGATTTTAAAATCTTCACTTAAGGCAACCTTGTGTGTCCTGAAATATGAAAGCTACCATCTGGAACTATAGAATACATGGCCTGGTAAATGTACTTGGTAAGTGTTTTGATAAACAAAAGCTTTTTAGACTTATGTTAATAATCAGAATTTTGTAACATATTAATAGAGATTTTAGACCTTAATATAGAAAATGGATTAAGTTTATTAATTCAGTAGTACTTGCTAAATGTTATTTATTATTAATCTCAACTTTTTCTCTAATTATTAATTTGACCCAAACCCCAATGAACCTTTAATGAAACCAAAGTACAGTGATAAAATCATGAATATTAGTATCTAGAAGATAAACCTGAGATCATATGCAGGCTCACCCATTTTTATTTGTTGAGTAAATACAAATGACATCAAAATGAGCACATAAGTAAATGGGCACATTCTAACTGCTACCAGTCAAACATATTCTCTTCTTTTTCTTTTTTAAAAAAGATTTATTTATTTATGCATACAGATTCGAGGTATAGGACAGAGGTGCTGGAGTGGTAAAAGGATTCACCAGAGACAGAGTGGGGAGCAGAATAGACCGATTGATGAAGTACACTGCTGAGGGGAGCAGCGGGTGGGTCAGGAGAGGTCTGTCATGCCATGTGGGTCAGCTCTGGTGCGGGGGATCAAATTCATGCTCAAGTAGCTTTAGTTTTTTAGTGCAGTACTTTAACACACTGTGCCACCAGGGAGGGCCCCATATTCTCTTGTTAAGAAAGAAGGGCTTGTCTAGTTACTCAAGACTAGATGTTTGGGTTTGTGGATGTGAGTCTTGGTTCTATCTCATTATTCACAAGTGAGTTTACAGAAAAAGAGACAGTGAATGTTTTAGAACCAAAGTTGTAATGTGGGGTCCTATAGGAGCATTGACTTTCTTAACTGTCAAAGAGTGTAATAAAACAAAGAAAAATGGGGTCCTCCCTGGTGGCTAATAGGTTAGGACGCAGCACTTCAAGCCAGCCACAGTCACTTTAGTGAGAGTTCCATCCCCCGCCCCAGAGGTGATCCACATGGTGTAGCAGACACCTCCATGGTGCCTGCTGCTCCCCCCAGCAATGTACCTGTTGATCTGCCTGTTCTGCTCCCCGCTCTGTCTCTGGTGAATCCTCTCACCACCCTGCTCCTCTGGCCTGTACCCTGGTTCTGTATGCATAAATAAATAAATATAAAAAAAAAAAACAAGGAAAAATGTAAACTACAAAATCAATAGCAAAAGTAAGCCGAAAAGTATCTGTATGCTAACAAAAAGGATTAAATTGACAATTTAAAATACAGAATACTGTATCAGAAAAAAAGCAGTGAAGTCTTTTATAAGAAAATAACTAGTTATCTGAACCCTATGGTAATATTAATACCACTTTAAGCACGATAAACAAGATGCATAAGCAATAAACTGAGCTTAGTTATTTTTCTCTCTTCTTTGTCATCTCTCCCCTTTGCTAAAAGAAAACAAAAAATAGAACAGCAAGAGAGCTTGAAGGACCACCATCCATAACTAGCAGGCCCCTCACACTTTTCCATAGGCACAGTTCCTAGAACTTATGTTTGAGTTTTCCATTCTATTGTCTTAGAAAAAACCATCAGGTAATCTACTTATGTAACGATATGCCTACTTATATGTACAAAAACAACATTAATGTATGTCTGCATCCTTCCACTTAGTATTTTCCTTTCCTACAATACTCTAATCCCTAAAACTCACATATCTTAAGCATCCATGGACTCCATTACTACCTACCCTGTTTATATTGGATCCTGCTAAATTTGCTGTTAGGAATTTTGAAGCTTTCATGATGCCTTCAGTATAAATGCTTACCCTGTAGACACAGCTATAGAAATTGTAACTTCTGTTCTACAAAGTAGTTGCTTTCCGAAGAAAAGTATACAATAGATTGTCAAGATATACTATGCTTTTATTTTATTAGGCCTCAGTTCATAATCTTTAGAAGGTATCTAACAACATGCTATAAATACAAACTTTTCACACCCATATAGACACATGTTATTTTATCATAACATTATCTTAAATAAGGAAAGTCTGTGGGCTAAGAATGAATGAAAATATAGGAATTAATCACTTTACAGAGAATAATAATTAGTGGTTTACTTAACATACAAATACTTTTCCTTTTCCAATTTTGCCCCAGGTGAATACTAATGGTTTATGGTTTCATGGGCATTATTTTTTTGATAGTGTTGCTTGGAGAAAAAAAAAAATCCACCACAATCCATCAGTAAGATCCACAATGCTCATGTCGGTGCTATTTCAAATTTCACTATTTCACTTCTTAATTTTTATATGTTTCTTGCTTTAATTCTTTATAAAATACTCATAAAATCTTTTATTTTGTGCAATCTGGGTGTAATTTCCATTGTTCTTATAAATCAGAGGGGAAAAATGAAAGCACAACATTGAATTAAATAGGCAAACTAAACATTCAGAAAGTTTCTCCATTGTTAGACTGAATTCATGACTACAAATATTAGTAAAGCTAATGAAATCAGGGAACACCACAATGAGACCAGCCTCTCCCTGATAAGGCTCTGAGTGCATGTTGATTATAAGCTCCACAAGTATTTGTAATAATTGGCCCACAACATATGAGTGTATTATTAAATATCTTCTGTTTATATAGGTTTAACATATGATCTCAAGTACCAAAATTATAGCAAAATTACTCTACACTGTTATGAACACTGATGCCACAGAAATGCAAAAACAAATATCTTCTGAAAGAAATTATTTAAAATATGGGTGCTTTAAGACTTCAATATAAATTTCACACAATTACAACCTCACAATAAAAATTACATAACACAGGAGGAATTAATTTACTGTAAAATAAAGATTTTTAGAAAAAACATGATGGATCTTTTTGTTTATATAATTTCCAATATTCCAATTTTAGTATTAAGAAGAGAGAATTTAAATATTATGCAAGAGTCTAAGAAATAAAAAGTATTAAAAAGATACCAAATGATAATTCAACTATAAGAAAACACCAAAACAAAATCTTAAAGATGGAAATCATTGAGTTAAAAAATTGTACAGGTGGGTAAATAAGCAAAAGACCTAAACATTTCTAAAGGACTAGAACAACAGACAGTATGAATAAGAAGAGCAATAGATGAGAAACAAATAAAATAAAACGATAAACTGTAGTATTGTAACTGGTGGCTGAAGCCAAAAGACAGTTACAAGTGGTGCCCCTAGAGAGGGGTTTTAGTGAAGATAGACGGCTCCAGAGAAAAGGCTGAAAGTATCACATTTTGAGGTGCGGATATCGATAAGAATGATAAGTGACTGTAGAATTCAAGGTTTCAGTTTCTTCAGCATTTGGGGTCAGCTGATTCCAGCTCCAACAGCACTAATCTTCGAGAAGGCTGTTGCAGGCCTTTGAAGGTGTCAACCTCGGAAAGAACAAGTTGGAAGATTTTGCAATTAGCCAAGCAACTGAAACCATTCCCAGTTTTGCTGTGGTTATAGACTGGCAACGAAAGCAGAGACCCAGAGCTGGGCGCCTCACTGAGCTGTGTGTGTGTGGCTGTTTGTCGGTTTGACCGCTGCAGCTGCTGTTTTGAGTATCACCCTTCTGGCACTGTGCTGGGGCATCTTGCAGCTCCAGGAATGTCTCCTGTTACATCTTTTGCTGTCTTTGTGAGTCAGAACTTGAGCTGGAGTCTGGCTGCTAAATGCTTCTGGTTGGTAGCGGCAGGAAGAAGCAGCCATACTTGACACATGGCCTATTATTTCAGGAGAGAGGTTTCCTGTTCTTAGTGGCAGGAAGACACCATTTTAATGCCTTTGTGCAGGGCTGGAGAAACACTGTGTATGGCTTTGGGTGAGGTAAACAGCCATTATTGGCTTCAGTAACTCTTGTTTTTCCCTGGTTTGTTAAATAAATCTCTTTGTTGCTGTTCCCTAAGCCTGAGTAGTCTTGTGGTTGTGCATACAGGTGAAGAACTCAGTGACAGGTAAACTATTTGGGTATGTCCTTGGCCAGTTTAGTGCCCCTTGCTGCCCTGTATCAGAATGTATAATTGAAGATTCAGAAAGATAAAATGGAAACAATCATGGAAATAATTTTTTTAATGCGTTATGCATAAGAAATTTCCAAAAACAATGAAGTACATAAAACATATTATAAAAAGCATACATGTAAAAAAATTACATATAAACACTTTACTGTAAAACTGCAAACAACAAAATTAAGAAAACATTAAAAAACGAATCATAATTTAGCTGTGAATATACTTCAAAAGAAACAATTTTATAATAACATACTAAATTACTGTGAGAAAATTCTCTGAAATTTGAATTGTATGCAATGAAGTTATTTGTTTAGAGTAGACAAATTAAATATATATTCTATATTTGAATAAAAGTTATGAGCTTTACCATCAGTGCAACTTTGCTAGAAGACAATTTAACAAGGATACTTCAAGGAGATGACAAATGACTATCTGAAATGATGTTCCACATTACATACTATCAGGTAAATGCATATTAAAACTATAAAATTACTCATATATGAAAGTCATCTAGATCTGGACCACTGACTGTTATAAAATGCTGGCCAGGTACATAATGGCAGGGAGTCTAAATCATTGCTGGTAAGAAAATGAAATGATACAGCCACTTGGAAGACATTGTGGTATTGCTTACAGTAACATCCGGTTAGCATCTGATCTAGCGTTTGCATTTCTTAGCATTTATGAGAAGAACTGAAACTTATGTCCTCCCCCACCCTCACGTGCACAAGCACACAAGACATTTTACTTCAAGTTTTCATCAGTGTAGCCCCTACAACTTCTGTTATCATTCCAAATTATCCAAATTACATGTTTTAAAAGGAATTTTTTTTTTTTTGGTGATAAAAATCTGTAATATCTACGACAATCTTTCTTACCTGACAAAAGGAGTAAATAATGCTGGATCATTATCAATGTTGCCTTAAGAACAAAAGCATATATTGTAGAACAGTACCAAAATAAGTTCTTTAATAAAAGAATATGGTGGCATATTCACACATATAAATGTGAATTTTCATTCAATCATTACATAATGCTAGATTTTATTAAGCCATTGCACAAAAAGCATTATACGTTTTCCATTACTTCATTCTGAAATTCTTTATAGCCAAATAACAAAGGACAGCTTTCTCATTTCAAAGTTCTGTATTGCTATATGGGAAGAAAAACCATACTATTTGCATTTTTCATCTGTTAAAGAAACAGTTAAATAATCAATGATAATGAAAAAATATGATGACATGATTACATTATTAAGATACATAGGGAACTAGTCTAAATCATTTTTGGAATGTCATATTCTGAATGTTTCTCTACAATTTTAGACTTTGTTGCAAAACCAGAATTTCTGAAAGAGGTGGGACATTTGCTTCTATTTCTCTAATAGAAAAGGTGTAAGTAATTGAGCAGAGCACATAGTATACCTTGGCCTAAGAAAAACTCAGTCTCAATTCTAGAGCTTGGATATGTCCCTTTTCCTTTTGGAACACTCTATAAGTATTGACTTTTGTCACTTCTTGGACTCTATTCCTTTTATCCAAATTATATTAAATCAAGTTTATGATAAAATTTGTAGATAAATGATTTGATCATCACTTTGCATAAAATTGAGAAATGCAGAACAATTAGAGACTACCAGGGAAAATGTGTATTGATTTTCTGTACTTGCTATTCCACAGCAGTAATTGAAATGTTAAAGTACAAAAGAAAAATATTTGGCCCAAGTTTCTTTAAGACACAGAATATAAAAACAGGAATTTTCAGGTACAGGTCAAAATCATATCAGAAAACTGCCCTTTAAAGCCAGGAGTAGGCCCTCCCTGGTGGTGCAGCGGGTTAAAGTGCAGCACTGCAAGCGAGCAGCAGCCTTTTCAGTGGAGTTCCATCTCCAGCCTTGGAGGTGACCCACATGGCGCACCAGACCTCTGCTGTCTCACCCACCACTCCCCTCAGCAGTGTACTTTGCCAGTCGGCCAGTTCTTCTCCCCATGCTGTCTCTGATGAATCCTCTCACCTCCCCTGCACCTCTGGCCTGTACCGCAGTTCTGTATGCATAAATACATCTTAAAAAAAAAAAATAGCCAGTTTTCTTTTTTTTAAATCAGAGACCTAATTTTACAAGTGCCTTCCTGGGAAGTACTGGATTAATATGGGATTCAGAGATATGATAGTAACCACTTAAATAACATTTTAGACAGCATGATTTCCAAACAACTGAATGAGGCAGTGAAAAATCATGATTTCATCATTACATAGTGACTTTGGTAGTTCTTAACCTTATTAGGCACAATATCCCCTTTTTTCCTAACAAATGCTTTTGTGGGATAGCTGTACAATGAAATGCCAGTGTAAACTAGTAAATATCATGAGCATGATTTGAGAAAGAGGAAGCAATGACACACCACCTGGTTTTACCTGAGGATTAACTAACAGCTCCTTCCGGAAAGCATAATGACCATTCTTAGTCTTTCAGATTTTCTTCAAAAGAGACTTTCATACCAACACAGTGAAACTGTACAATTTCAAGAGAACAACAGCATCTGAAAAGCTGACATAAGGAAAGTGATGCTAGCAAAGTGACAACAGAGTGTGCTACCATTTTCCTCACAAACAATGATTTTGAAAGCCACCTATAAATAACAATGCCTTTTGAGAGTTGGAAAATCTGGCATAGAAGTTCAGAACTGCAAAAACAAATATAAGGTGTTGAACCCATTCAAGAGTGTAAGAGGAGCAGCTTCAGTTTACTCAAGCCACCCCACCCCCAAGTTGGTGCAACTCAGTGCCAAGAGGCTACCTTCTTGGTCCATGAGGAATATGAAAGTATAGAGTGAGTGTCTAGCTTCGTGAGCTGTGCAGATGCTACCAAAGAGGTTTTCTTATGTCTCACCTCATCCTAACCATGCTGCATGAGAGGATGAGAATGGTCCAGGAGAAGATAGCCAGGGCATCTAATGACACTCTCTCACCCACTGCTCCCAGCCAATCAGGAAGCCCAGCCATGGCCTCTGGACACCCCTTGTGGATAACTCCAACTGATCCATGGACACTCCCCAAAACTCCGGACACCTCACCTACCATCCCTCACTCTCTGTCTGACAACTTGTGTGTATCCCTGCCCGGCCTGAGATGTTCCGCCAAAGTTTCCGCCAGTTCTGCTACCAGGACCCGGCAGGCCAGCGGTAGGCGTTCTGGCAGCTGCGGGAACTCTCACATCAGTGGCTGCAACCTGACATCCGCACAAAGGCGCAGATCCTGGAGATGCTGAGGCAGGAG
Source organism: Condylura cristata (assembly GCF_000260355.1). NCBI lineage: Eukaryota > Metazoa > Chordata > Mammalia > Eulipotyphla > Talpidae > Condylura > Condylura cristata. The sequence continues at coordinate 22,063,500 of NW_004567113.1, read as the reverse complement.
CAGCGGCTTGCCATCTTGCCGGAGGCAGCGCAGGCCCGACTCCTTCACCACCGCACGAATGTGCGCAACACCGCTGAGCTGTCGTCTGCTGGGCTGGGTCGGGCTGAGCCAGGCAGGGCGCTCCCTGGACTGGAGCCATGATTGTCTTTGGAGGGGCTGAACCTGGTTCCCCACTCCGCGTTTATTCAAAAGTTGTGATTCTGGCACTGTGTTCTGTCTCTTCCGTTCGTCCTTTACTGGGTTGGTTTTCCCAAGCCTGTTTCCAGCTTACTTTCTGGCTGATAGCGAAATTGGCAATAAAACCTTTCTTGCTATTAAAAAAAAAAGGGTGTCTGCCTGACACCTCGTGTGTACCGCCCAAAATTGTGTGCTTTGGCAGATGAGTAGTAAGAAGCTGTGGAGAGCTGGAAGCTGGCCCAATCTCAAGGTTTAATTTCAGGTCTATTTACTGTCACTTTCTTAAAACCATTCATTTTTTTGGATCTACCATCAAACTCACCCTCAATTTTTGACAGTGTCACCCTCAATTTTTGTTGTTTTATATACTTCTTGTGCACTACAGTGCACACTAACCATATTAGTTTGCAGATGATAGGATGTCATCTATCATCTACAGAATTAAATTAATAAAAGAAAGACTTAAAACGGGGATGTATTTACTTGTTAAGAAGATGGGGACTGGCCCTCCCTGGTGGCGCAGTGGGTTAAAGCACAGCATTAAGAAGCTAAAGCCACTCTGGCATGAGTTCGATTCCTGGCATTGGAGGTGACCCAAATGGCACGGCAGACCTCTCCTGACATGTCCTTTGCTCCTCTCAGCAGTGTACTTTGTTAATCTGCCTGTTCTGCTCCCTACTCTGTCTCTGTTGAAGCCTCTCACTGCCCCTGCCTCTCTGGCCGGTATGTATAAATAAATAAATAAATCTTTAAAAAGAAAAAAAGAAGAAGATGGAGACTAATCATAAAAATCTTTTGAATAAACAGAGGTTTATTCAAGAGGCTTGTTAACCCGTTCCTCATAGACTTTGTTTGGGAAAGGGCCCCAGGTAGCCATAATTAGTACTGTGGGCAAGCAGCACACGCAGGAAAAAATATAATTTTAATCAAAGATGTTCTGTAATAATTGACTTTTTATAACAAAATACTGCTGCAGGTTGTATAATTTCAGAGAATGCTGATGTAAATGAGTTGGAGTTATAAGGACTTTATGAAACAAAAGTGAAACTAAGTGAACTAAGCCAGTGAATTTTAAGGCAATGAGGGAAGGATTCATAATGTTTTATGGTAGTAGAACAGTGGTGACTTGGTGGCGGGTATACTTTGATGGTAATACTTGATGGGGATATCACACTATTACCTCAATTACAAAAATGGAAATAAAATGGCATATAAGAGAAGTGAATTTTGAAAAGTTAAAATATAATTTATAATTGTAAGACTTTATTGGTGAAAATGGCACTACGATAGCATTTAGAAGACCTTATCAATACAGTCTAAAATTGGGAGGAGTTATTTTCAGTTTATTTAAAAAATTTCCAAAAGTCTTCAATAAATTTTAACCTTTTTTTACTGGAAACATAAAATTGCAAATTGTATAACACCTCATGTTATATAAATCACACATTTATTACCAGATTTCAACCAAACTCTTTCATCCTAAATGGTGGGGAGGCTAAAACTAGTACATGATTTAGCAAGAACAGGGGGATTTACTTTTTTTTTTCCATTTAGACCTTTAATTTCAGTAATAAAGTTTTTACCTTTGTAATCACCACAATCAAGTGTCAAACAAACTTGCTTTTAGATCCTTAAGTCCAAATTAAAAGTGTTTAACTGTAACTTTTAAAACTGCTAAATGCAGTTTCAATGACATTTTCTCATTCCTTGTATGTCTACAAAAATGTTTTAAGGACAGAAAATGTTATTTGATATCATTAATCGTTATTTATTCTATATATTTTTTCTATTTATGTGCATTTCACAATGTGCATGATGTGTTTATGCAACTTACAAAGAAATACAAATGTGTATAATATGGAATTACACTCAAACTTGTTATTGTAATGGTAAATGTTGTTATGACTTGGAGCTCATATTTAGAAGGTCAAATTTCACAAAAGTGAGGTGTGATAACATGTTACCTTCCCTATCAGGAAAGATTAACAGTGACCTTTGTAAATATAAAAACATCTGATTGTTCTGGGAGTCATGAGGTCTAACTAATCTGACATGACAGGTTTTCAGAATATTAGAGAGAAACTGAAGGAATATGGGTAAGGGGTGAATAATTATTAGAAAGTAAAAGGACCAGAAATCAACCTTTCTCTATGATTTTGCTGAAAATTTTACATGCAGTAGTCAGGTACATAATTTCTCTCTCTGCTAGTTTGCCAACTAGTAAAACTGGAAAAAGTTAGAATACTTATCTTAAAGTATTGAATGAAGCAAGTTGGAAGTAAAGCCAAGTAAATTATATAGTATAGAGCTTGGGACACAGCAAATTTTCAATATAATAGTAACATGGCTTTTTCTTATGTTCTTACAGATATTTCTCTATATTTCTTTTCATTCCTAACTCTAGTTCTTTAAATTCAATATCTATGTTTTATTTTTTGTTACTCTTAAGGCATATTATTATACATATTTAAATTTTGTTAAGCTTGCTTTTATGATAACTTACTATTGTTTTTTTCTCTCTGAGAATATGAAGTGGATACTTCAGTACTATATATATATTGATTAATTTTTGATGCTATTTTTGATCAGTAATATTGAAATATAACAGTAAGTAGAGTATGATTAACAAAATATTAAAAAGAGAACTATTCTAGGATGATACATTTCTGTGAACTTCTTGTATAATAATGTTATCACTCAAGTTATACTGGTATCATTCCAAGCTTATAACAAAGATAAATTAAAGTTTTTTTAAGAAGATATTATAGTTCTAATTCATCCATCTAAAGACTCTCTGAAATAGCTTCTTTGGCAAGTCAAGTGACAAGAATGTGATTTTTAACAATAAAATAGGTAAAATTATGGATATTAAACTTTGAGAATAGTTAAAAAAAGCACTATGGAAGGTAATTAAAATCATAGATAGCACTAACTTCTGCACAATTTGGAATTCCTAGAAAAGCTTATTATAAACGATTATCATTAAAAAATCAGGAAGCATTACATCCAGAATTTTTTTTCATTACAGTTTTTGAAGACATTTTTCTTTCTAAGTGCCATTTCATAGAGTTGGAGAAAGAGCAGGTATTTCTTAAATCTCTGAATGAAAGTGCAGTGTAGACCCTTTCATTTTCTTCTGATAATCTGCTTCAAATCGCTCATACTGGGCTACAGTGAAATGATTTTTCCAATCTCCAGAAATACCTGAAATCAGTAAGAAGATAAATATGAGACAACTTAAAAATGTCCTTCTACAATCAGTTTTACTTTGAATCAGTACACATTTCTTTTAAAATCTTAATTTACAATGTCTTATCTACTTTATAATTCTAGTCCTCACCTTTCATTACTGTCTCACCTGCAATCCTGGACATTTTTAGTTTACAATTGCCATGATTTTCCATTATTTTATGTTTAAGAAATGACTCCTAAATAGCATTAAGAAATGTAATTAGGAGAAAATCTAGTATCTCAAAATCTTTATTCATTGGTTTCAAGAGCTTTGCTAAAAATGATAAGAATAATTTTTCAGTCAATTTAAAATGTATTTTCTAATTTCAAGTGGTGATTTATGAAAAAAGTTCTATTATATGACTTGTAAATCCTTGGGTACAAGTAATTAAACATATAACTTTATCATAGGATTATCCAAAGTGAAAAATAGCTAACCTATCTAAAAGTAGAAGGGAGGATACAGACATATCATTTTCAGTGAATAACTGATTTTAAAAAACTGTGTCATTTTCCTAAACTATCTCACTAGGTACCCAGAAGACACCTTTGGAAGGCAGTAATTAAGTGAAATAGGGGGGAAAAACATGCTAAATTAACTTTCTAATCTATTGCAGGATGTTCAAATTTTATATTTTATTTGTTCATTTATGTCTCCGCTGTTGGTTTTTGAAGCCAGAAAATCATTTGTCCTGTGCATTGTAGGATATTTAACAGAATCCTGACCTCTGCATATCAGATGTCCCTATGTCCTAGAAATCCCTAATCATGACCATCAGAAGTGTCTCCATATGTAGGCAAACATGCCCTGGGCAGCAGAATCAGCTGGTTGAGATCCACATATTACCGGCAAGGTCCATGGCATATTTCCTAACATTCTAAAAGAAATCTAAAATACACAAACATAATTAAATAATATGTTTCATGGTGACTTTATTGATTCTCACAAAAGATCATTAATTCTAAAACTATCTCAAATAATTAGGAATTATTTACTTTCTTCCTCCCTGCAAAATTTTATATAACTGACCATTATTAAATGTTGCATGATTCTTTTGTCTCATTAATTTTGGGCTTGGATTTTTTTATATGCTTTGTTCAGTGAAATTTGTATGTGTGCAAAATACATACCCATGTAAGTAGAAATTTCAAAAAACATTGAAAGTTTCTACCACCTCTCTAGCATTTTACCTCTATTGTAATGTTGCTAATATTCAGCAAATGGCAGTTTTTTCACTTTTTGTTTCAGAAAGAAGATAGATGTACCAGAGCCTCTGAGAGGCCAACAAAATTGATCAGAATCAAAAACAAGCAAAAACTGTCAAAGTCACCAGTGCTGACATCTTTCACAATCAATTAAAAATTAACTTTGTGCTATTAAGGCACCAAGATTGAGGTCTTGGGTTATTTTATAGCAAAGCAGAACAGTACATATGTGACTAAGAGAATCTCTCTATCTCTCCTATACACCCTCCCTTATTCACTTAAATTCTTTCTCTCACACACAACTCATACACATGAACTTATACAATTCAACACAGCAAAGATTCACTAAAGGAATATTTCATGTAAGATGCTAGCTATAAGTTGAGTTCAATGCTGAGGATGCAATGATTTACTATAGTAATAATAATGATGATAATAACAGGCTCGAGTGGTTGACACTTTCCCCATTAATTCATTATCTCTAAGATCTCTTTAACTACCAACTACAGAAAAATTTCTAATATGAAAAATATATAGGTAATTCAGAGAAAGAAAGGATATTCTTCATATAGTAGTGGTTGCCAAGACTTGTGCTTGTTGTTACATAGATTCTTGTGTAAGCATTTCTCATAATCACACCTTTCTTTCATGTTAAACTTGCAACAATAATGACTTCTTGGCCACAAATAATTTCCTCTAAGGTTTTTTTCCTTAATTTTTCTCTCCAAAAGATGTGTCTCCATTTTCTACAATACCACTCTTATCTACATACACACAATCTCCATTATGTAGCTTGCAAACTGAATAGAAACTATATATGATATTCTTACCCTTTCTCATGAAGGGAGACACAGAATGATCCATATCCCATTCTGGTACAGTGCTATAATTAGTACTAGGATTCTTCTTCATCACATCAAAAGATGTGTGATGAACTATTTTATTCATGGTTTCCTCTGGTAGATCTTTCTCTAGAAACTTTAATAGTTTCTGGATTTCACATTTTGGGTTCTAAAGAAATTATAAAAAGAAAGGATTGCTTTTACTTAACACAGTATTAGAAGCCCTATGGAGAGCAAGTAGGCAAAAAAAAGGAATTAAAGGTTTTTTAATTCCCTTTAAATTTGTTTTTTTTTTTGTTTTTGTAGACAATATGATGTAATATATAGTAAAACCTAAAGGAGACACCAAAAAACTGTTAGAACTAATAAAATTGTTCAGTAAGTTTTCAACACAAAAATACATTTAGAAAAATCCATTGTTTCAATACACTGATAATAACCCATTAAAGAAAGACATTAAGAAAATAATCACATTTGTAATTGTATCAAAAACAATACATTTCTAGGAATACATTTCACCCGGGAGTTTAGAAATCTGTAAATTGAAAATAAGAATTCAATTTCAAATTAATCACAAGATAAACAAATACATGGAAAGATATTCCATGTTCATGATGGAATAATTAACATTTTAAGTCAGCTATAGATTTATTGAAATCACTGTCAAAATTCCACAAAGTAGAAGACACAATCCTAAAATTTATATATAACCACAAAAGATTCTTCAGCCCAAACAAACTTGAAAAAAGAAGGAAAAAATTAGAGATATCTCCCTAATTTCAAAGGATACTATAAAACTTCAGTAATTAAAAAAGTATGGTGGTGGCATTACAACACAGATAAATGGCCCTCCCCAGTGGCGCAGCGGGTTAAAGCACAGCACTGAGAAGCTAAAGCCACTTCCGCATGAGTTTGATCCCCGCCTGCGCTGGAGGTGACCACATGGCAGACCTCTCTTGACCCGCCCGCTGCTCCCCTCTGCAGTGTACTTCGTTGATCTGCCTGTTCTGCTACCCACTCTGTCTCTGGTGAAGCCTCTCGCTGCCCTGAGCCTCTGGTCTGTACCCCAGTTCTGTATACACAAATAAATAAATCTTTTAAAAAAAAAATAGATAAATGAAATAGATCAGAAAGCCCAAAATAAATCCCCACATATGTTGACAATTTAGTTACAATGAAGAAGCCAAAAACCAAAGATATATAATGAAGACAGGGTTCAGTGAATGGTATTCAGAAAACTGAGCAGCTACATGCAAAATTTGAAACCAGTTCACCATCTTGCATCATACCCCTAATCAACTTAATATTGATTAAAGACTAGAACATGACACCTGAAATCACAAAAGTCCTAGAAGAAAACACAATATTGAATTACCTGACATTGGTCTTGGACATTATTTTTGGCTCTTCCTCCAAAAGTAAATGTTTAAAAATAAATAAATAAAATGAACAAGAGGGACCAAAATGAACAAGAGGAAATATAGTAGACAAAAATGCTTCTGCACAGTAAAGAAAAATGTAACAAAATGAAAAGGCAAAAACAAAAAGAAAAATGTAACAAAATGAAAATATTTTCATTGAGAGAAAATATTTGCAAATCATGTACAGAGGAGTTTTAATATCCAACATAAATAAATATAAATATATTTATAAAATATATTTAGCCAAAGAAACTAACAGTCCAATTAAAAAATCAACAATGGAACTGAAGCCAAGGGTTCAGGAAAATGTGTTCAACATCAGTATCACCCAGGAAATTCAATCAAAAACAGCAGTGTAATATTCCCTTATAGTTGTTAAAATGATGATTAACAAGTGACACGGCACAACCACAAGAAGATAACTTTATTTTTCTACATCCATGAAGACTCATTACAGTAGAGAAGAAAGGGAAAGTACATAAATAATTAGAATTGGTGATAGATATTATGAAAAGAATGACAGCAGCAAAAACCTCCTTTAATAGATAATAACAAGGTTATATTATTTGACAATGCAGATATGGAATCTCTCCAGTGATAACATGAACAATAAAATGTTAACCTGAAAATGGTGGGAGAAAATATTCCAAGTATGCTCACTTAATGAGAAGAAACAGATGATACAAGACCAGGTTGGAGGGAAACAGAGACTAAACATAGCTGAACTCTGATTTAAAAAAAGAATAATAATTCCATGCCATTTGCAGCAACATGGATGGATCTGGAAGGGACTATACTAAGTGAAATGAGCCAGAAGGACAAAAGACAAATATTAGGTGGTTTCACTTACATACAGAATACAGAGAAATGGAACAAAGTCAAGAAAAAGACAAAACTTTCAAGCTAACCATAGATCTGGACATAAGGCAGAGGAAGGAGTCGCAGGGGTCAAATAAGAGGAGGAAAGGGCGAGGACTATGGTAATAGGTCACCAGGGCTAGAGTTTTGGGAGGATGATACATGAGAAAAAAATCAAACAATGTCAAAAAAATGTAAGAAACTAAATAAACTGGTAAGTAAATAAATAATAATTAAAATAACTACTGCTGAAATCTATGAATCATCTTAATGATTTTATATTTCACATAACAACTGTCACCAATGAGAGATTTAAAGAAATAGATGTAAATAGATTAATTTAGATTTCAAGATCATCTTCTCTCAGCATATACAAAGAGAAGCAAAATGAATTAGTGCAATAAGTCAAGATGATTGTTTGAGCTAAAAGAAGCAACAGCGGTAGAAAGAAAGGGAGTGAGTGAAAGATCAATTTTAAAGACAAACTAATAGGGTATTAGGCTAGTCATATTTACAGATCAAGAAGAAAAAAAAATATGTGATAGAAAGAAGATAAATCATAGGTTTTCTTGAAATAAAGAAAAATTGTAATTGCTCCTTACCTTTTTCATGTCTTCATAGAATAAGAACAAAATGGGATAATCTTTGCTCTTCTCCCACCAATCCTTCACATGGTCATACCATGACCCATAAGGCACTAAATTAAAATATTGTTTACAAAATGAATCCAATTTACACAAAGTAAATGATTACTAAATATTATTACAAGTTGTTACTATCAATATATACATATCGATTGCTCATTAGTTCAAGAAAGAGGGATCATTGGGTTAAAGAAGTATATCAATAATCCCTGTTCTCACTGAATATACAGCAGATTAAGAAAGAAGAATGAAATAGTTTTCTGTTATGAGATAATTGTGTCCTCCACCAAAAATTTTATACTGAAATCCTAGCCCTTAGTAATTCAGAAACTGATTAACATTTGAATTGGGGCTTTTTTTTTTTTTTAAAGATTTATTTATGCATACAGAACTGGGGTGTGAGCCAGAGGTTCAGGGCCAGTGAGAGGATTCACCAGAGACAGAGTGGGGAGCAGAACAGGCCGAGTATTGAAGTACACTACTGAGGGGAGCAGTGGGCGGGTCAGGAGAGATCTGCCACGCCATGTGGGTCAGGAGAGATCTGCCACGCCATGTGGGTCACCTCCGGGGCTGGGGATCGAGCTCATGCTGAAGTGGCTTTAGCTTCTTAGTGCTGTGCTTTAACCCACTGCGCCACCAGGGAGGGCCCTGAATTGGGACTTTAAAAGAGGTAATTAAGTTAAAATGCAGCCACTTAGGGTGGGCCCTAATCCACTATGTCTTTATGAGAAGAATTACAAAAGAGGCACCACTGAGGAAAGACCATGTAAAAACCCATGTGGAAAATGGTCAGCTGAAAAACAAGGAGAAAGGTGTCAGAGACTTCAGAACTGGACACAATTGAACTCAGATTTCTAGCCCATTTAATATGATTAAATAAAAAATATGTTGGCAAAGCAATTTACTCCATGGAACTGGTTTGACAGCCGTAGCAAACATATATAAATTTTGGGACTAGTAAGTGTGTGTTGCTATTAAACATTTTTGAACTAGATAATGGGTAGAGACAGGAAGCTCCGAGAGATGAATTGTATAGAAAACAACTAGATTGCCTTGAAGAGACTGTTGGTGTATCTATGGATGCTAAAGGTGAAAGCTTTTTTTTCTGGTGATAGCTCAGAAAAAGAAAAGGAGAGCTACAGACAAAAGTTCTATTATCTTTGTTACATATGGTATGGTATGAATAGATATGGTAAGTTTTCAGACAACAATAAAGAACATGTCATGAGTGTAAGGAAGTGAGGATGTGAAGGCCTGTGAAGAAAATAAGGTCTCAGACAGCAATGAGAATGGAAGAAAGGCAATTTTCTCATAAAGTGTCAGAAAGCCTGATAAAATTGTATTCTAGTGTTTTGTAGAAGGCAATTTTATAAGTAATGAACTTGGATTTTAGCTATGAAGATTTCTCAGCAAAGTGTTGAAAGTAAGGTCTGGTTCTTTATTGATTATTAAAAACAAACAAGATGATTTAGTAATAAATTGAAGAAGTAATTATTATTGTATAGATGTATTTATTTATGCATACAAGAACTGAGATACAGGCCAGAGGTGCAGGTAGATGAGAGGATTCACCAGAGACAGAGTGGGGAGCAGAACAGGCCAATTTACTGAAATACACTAAGGGGAGCAGTAGGCAGAATAGAAGTTTGCCACGCCATATGGTCACCTTCCTGGTCAGGGGTCAAAATTGTGCTGCAATGGCTGCAGATAGCTTCATAGTGCTATACTTTAACCTGTTGTGCCACCAAGGAGGGCCCTAAAGATGCAATTATTTAGCAAAAGAAACCCTAGAACTTGAAAATTTAGAAATTTTCAGTTTAGTCATATTGCAAAGAAACATGAAATTATCCTCTGGAGAGAAAACCAAGAGTGTGGCTTGATAGCCTTTATTAAATACACTAACTGTATGATATATGAATCCAGTCAATAGTTTCAGCAGAAACATTGCCCATAAGTAATAAAAGGTTGGAGCAGGAAGAAATACAAGCTTGCCAGACTTCCGAGAGTCTCCAGGCAAGACACAGCTGAATTGAGCCATGTGGCTGCTCACATAGAAGAATGATTCTGAAAAAGCTTAGTGATAAGTAGGGTTGCACTGCCGCCATGCAGCCAGACTTCCCAAGAGACCAAAGGACAGAGTATTGAGCACAAAATAACTATTCTCAAGTCTCAAAATATAAAGGTAAAATAAACTATGGTGGGGTAATTGGTGTTTTGTGGTGAACATGATGTGGTAACATAATTATGAAAATGTAAACCTGTATCCCTAAATCACAGAGTGTTTTAAGCCAAACTAAATAAAAAATAAATAGAAGCAAACATTTATCTACAGATTTTGCTGTGCTAGTTTCAGGCTTTCTTCTTTCTGATTTTTCAGTTTATATGGGGTGGCTAGTCAATATCCTTCCCACCATTGTATTTTGGAATTGGATAACTTGTTATATAGTTTCACAAGTTCACAGCTGGAGGGGAATTTTGTCTTAGGGTGAATTATATTTATGTCTTACTCATAGCTGATTTAAATGGTATTTCATAGAGTTATTGCTGCAGTAAGTTAAGACATTTGGGGCTATATTAGTGACTATATTTTGCAATTGAAAAATATATGAATTTGCCTAAGGGGCACAGAAGATATTGTATTATGGGATGGTTTGTGCCCTCCCCCCAATTAATAACTTGAAATCCTAACCAGGATTTCATCAGAATGTGATTATATTTGAAGATAGTATCTTTAAGGATGCAATTAAGTTAAAATGGGATCACAGGATAGGTTATAATCCCATCCCATCTAATACTCTCATCCCTTATCTCATAATAAGACAATCTGACCTGTCTTACTATGAGGAACTCCAAGCTTAAATAGCAGCTGCCATTGTTTGCCCCCCACAGTTTCTCACTCACATCTCTTCCAATTTGTCCCTAATATCTCCACTCCACATGTCTTCTTCCATGTCCCCCAAATCCCTGGTGCAAATCCAAAAGCTGAGAAGCAAGTTTTTGGGCCTTAGCAGCTCCACTTTGGGCCAACCCTGTTTTGCTTACTCATGAGGGTAACTTCGAGTAGTGTTTTATAGGGAAGCTATTAGCTTTTCTTCTCTTTCTATACCACTATTATATCAAAGCTCTTTCACACAGGAACCAAAAAAAAAAAAAAAAAAAAGAAGAAGATGAACTTACAATACAGTCAACACATAGAGAAAAGGTCATGTGAAGAGACAGACAACATCATGATTATCTACAAGCCAAAGAGAAAGGGCTCAGAAAATGTCAACCCTAAGGACACATTGATTTTAGACCGTTAGCTTCCAGAGCTGTGAGAAGATAAAGTCTTGTTGTTTAAGTTACTCTGTGATATTTCATTGTGGTAATCAAAGCTCTATGAGCAAGATCATGCATACTGAGTAATGAAGGAAATAAACAGCATGGGAGTTTAAGGAAGAGAAAATCATTGGGTGAAGTGGATAAGAAAGTCCTGCGAAGAAAATAAAGTGTCTTTGTTTCTAAGCAGAATAATGAATTTTTAAATGATAAGAATGAGCAAACATGCTGTAAGCAGAATATTCCAGAGAATCACAGTTAAAATTTACAAGATAGTTTTTCAAGGTAACTTTGAGAGTTTTCATAGTCCAATGTTTATATGAAAATTAGAACTACAAATACTATTGTGGATAGGAATGTTTTTTCCTAAAAGAGAAAATGCACAATTAGAAGAATATAACCTTCGGGTAAATTCTTCAATCAAGAATTTTCATTGTATATAATAATAATGAAGGAGCAGTAGAGAAAATTCTTCAGGAAATATTTATGGAATCAAAACAATGACATGAACAGTCAGAGAAGAAAGCACATGGCTGTAGTCACTGAACACTTACATCAAATGAGGGCTGTAAATGTGTGTTACATATATTCTTCAAAAATCCCTAAAAGAGGAGATGACTATGTAAGCTGTTGCTTCTACAATATTCCTAATGCTTTTGTGGAAGAATGGACACATACTAGGTTTATAATAAGTACATGATTTGCATTTGAACTTTATATCTTTTTGCAAAAACGACTTTCCTTATGGGACTACAGGAAGAAAGAGTTGGACCTACCCTTTCCACTGATGAATTTTTCCAGGAATTCCTCCCACGTGCCAGGGAGTGGGTTTAATTTTGCCATCTGGTGGAAATAATAGTAAGACACAGCTACATCCTTAGCATTCCTTGCCACATAAACGACCTGTTGAGACAAACATGAAACCATCACTTTGTTTCTGTTTAACACTTATAAACCCCTTGACTGGCCTTTTATTTACTCTTTGTTTTATGATCTGGGTATTTATATCTTTATCCTTACATGGATATTCACAAGTACATATTGTTTTAATGCAAAGATTTTCCATTTATTGTACTCCCTCCTTTCTCTTTAGCCTTTGAAAGAGTATCTCTTGAGACATGGAAAACTAAGAATTACAGCAATTATCAAGCTAATAAAAATGTTCTAGTGAATAATATAAATAAATTAATAAAAATCAACTTTGCCTCATGTAATCTTTTGTATTGGCTATCTTATTTTATTAACTATATAAAAACCAAATTTTTAAAAGTTGAAAAATGGTCTATTTTTCATTGAAAACAAACTATTTAATCAATAAAGATTAACATTCTTCATTATGTCCATGATCATGGCTACATAATAGTCATTGCTGTTTATGATGATTAATGTGGGACTAAATTTATGTTTATTTATAAAGTCTTTGAGTGTCTTTGAAGACAAAAATTTTGAAGATATTTCTCACAAAAATGACATTGCAGGCCCTCCCTGGTGGCGCAGGGAGTTAAAGCACAGCACTATGAAGCTAAAGCCACTTCAGCATGAGTTCAATCCCTGCCTGCCCTGGAGGTGATCCACATGGTTTGGCAAACATGATGTTTGTCCTAACCCACCTGCTGCTCCCCTCAGCAGTGTACTTCTCAGTCAGTCTATTCTGCTCCCCACTCTGTCTCTGGTAAAGCCTCTCACCTACCACACCTCTGGTCTCTACCCCAGTTCTGTATGCATAAATAAAACTTAAAAAAAAAAAAAGACATTGCTATGCTTTGTTGGTAATTAAACTTTCAGACAATTCCACTGAAATACACTAAATCTCCCCAAAAGCACTTTTAATAATGCTGAGGCCCTACTCACTCATACAGTAAATATATTTCAAATGAAAATTGCAATCAGGAAAAAAAAATCTCATTTCATGTAAACTTCTAATGCAAATGATGAGAAGAGGGAAATATCTTTTCTATTTCTATGTCACTGCCAGCAGTTCTTATAATTTAGGACAAGGAGATGAGGAAGATGGTAATGGTTGAAGATGACTTTTTCGAATGATTGAGAGTGATAAGATTTCAGATTCTGCTGCTGATGAATTAAAATGATTATCTTTTTAAAAAACCTAAAATATTTTATCTATAAAATTATATATAGTTCACAATTCATATTTGTACTGAACTCATGAAGAAGCAGCTCCCAGGATTATCTAAACATCTATTACTTCAAAGCAGACAATTTGTGAAAGAATTTAGACATTGTGTTTTATGAAATAGAAAATCTGATATTTTCTAAATGTTTGGGCATTGTGCACAATTCCTACTGAGGGCAGTGGAGTCATTGGTGTTATTTTCACATTTGGACATAGGGCCCACAATATTATTTCCTAAGTGATTTATCCAAGGTTCCAATATCTATTTCTGCTTAAATAGTGAAATAATTTATAACATAAACAAGAATTTAAAAAAATTTTACCTTACAATTATTCTTCCAAAATGAAGAAGGAAGAAGTTGAACAGGTAAGTGGGTTTTCACTAATCGAGGAGACTGCATGATTTCCAACTCCTTAACACCTACAAGCACAAAAGTAAAAACTTATAAATACAGAATCATAAATTATATTACAGTGTGATATATGACTTTCTAAACATGACCACAAATTGCTCTATGTTGATGTGACTTCATATACTTTTAAAATCTAGTATGAAATAAAAAATAACCAGTTCTGATAGTTTAAGTTTGTTTTGTTGCCTACAAATAATGTAGATTATTAGCTTCATAAGTGTATATATATAATCCTCAATGATAGAGAAATTTACTCCCACAGTGAAACTGAACAGTAATAGTATATACCATTTGAGACTCCTGGAATTATTAACTCCATGAAGGGCACTCGGTTGTATATTGCATCTCGTTTACATTTCTCTGTATCTCCATGGTTATAGATCAAATCCAGTATTTCACTGACCCAGGTTGTTCCTGGAGGGAAAAATAAATTGGATGAATCTCTAAATTTTTCTGTCAAAAGTGTTAATAGATGTAGAGAAGTTACAAAATGATTGCTTCATTTCCATTCTCTTTCATCTCCCTTTTCTTAAAGACATACTTCACTTCATCAAAGATATACATACTCGGTATGTGTGTGTATAAAATATGAAAAAAAGTATTATAAAGATTTGAAAAGGTTTTGTCACAACAAGCTAGCTTTTTATCTACAAAAGTCTGTCTTATACATTTGCTTACTTCTTAGTAGCAGTTCTTTGTTCTCATGAAATGTCTCCAATTTTAGCAACTAAAATCCTCAACTTCAGGGCTTTCTTCCCTGAAAGTATAATTCTTAAAAATGTCCTTTCCTCAATGATTTTAGGAAATATAAAGGGACACTCACTCTAGTTCTTTAGTAATTAAAACAGTTAGTTGATTATGGGCTCAAAAATTAATTGCATAAAAGGCTAGAAAGTCTCATCTGTCATATCTCGGTATACATTTATCACTGGGTTAGACAAGGGTTAAACAACAGACAATTTGGAGATATGATTATCAAATCATCTTAAAATCTTTCTGATATCAACTAATGAGGTCAGCAGTTGTTCAAATTTGTAACAAAATATTCTAGACAGAAAATATTTAAAACTTAATTTTTTAAAAAATAGTTTTAATAATGTATAAATATCTTTAAAATGTTAAAATTTGAGAAGTACTTAAATATGTACTCTCTAGGTATATAAATCTATTTATAGATTCTAATGTAACCTAACCATTTACATATGCAGTTTGAAAAATCTTCATTAGAATTTTAACAGCAAACAAAACAATAATTTTTCCCAAGATATAGCATCTATTTAACTGAAGTCTTTGAGAATTGATAAAGTAGGTAATTTTTATCTAATTTGAGAAAATATCTGTTCTAGTAACTGCTCCAATGTTCTCTTGACTAGTGATCTGAACATCAGTGGAATTAGTTATATTATGACTCAATAACCAATGAGTAGTTACAAATAAGTCAAAAGATAAAGGATAGAACTGGATTTTAGTGAAATTAATGTAGAGTTTAGATGATGCAAACCTGAAACATGAATAATGTGATAATGAAAGATTATTTCAGTTATAAAAGGAAAGTAAAAGAACTGTTACCTGATTTGGGGTAGGTGGCAATCAGAAGGTCATCTGGCCGGGCCTCAAAAGCCTCTACCTGGGACCACTCCTCAGCCATAAACCAGTAGAGGGGGATCCCTTGAACATCTACCAGCTCCTGCCTAATGAAATCCTCCATGTTTTCCATGTTGAGACTAAATTTTAAGCAAAATGGAGAATGTTAAAAAACTGCCATTTTAGTAGCATCAATCAAATTTAAAATTAAATGAATGATTTATTAAATCAGTAAATGGCTATGTCACTGTTGGAAACCATGATACTGGGGTGGGGGAGGGATCCTTAGTATCTTTCAGGAAGATACATTTCAAGAAGCACCAGAATAAAGCCAGCAACAACCTTTATTCTGAAGCAATAGGAAAAGCCCTGCAGAAGCAGCGAGTAGGCTCAGAAAGCAAGGTTGCTGCTCTAAGCAGACCAGTCGTAGGGCTTTTTAAGTTTTTCTTTCTAGGTGGGGAGGAGTCCCTCTTCATTATGAAGTCCCTGCTCTCATAGCTCCTCCAGATTCTGGGGCTAAATGGAACTGTCCCTCCCTTCCTCTTTTTGAGTGAGAGGAAGTTTAGTTCAAAGACTCTCCCCAGGTGTCCCAGACCTAGCTGACTCTGTGGTCCTTAAAACAAAGCCTTGGTCCCAGTTGGACTGTGGCTTTGCGGAAATGCAGCCGTGGTCCTCTCAGGGAGTATGTGAGAGCCCTTTTAGATTACTAATATTCCCCCTTCAAAAAATTGGGCCCACAATCTTTGGCGGGGGAGGGCAGGTGTTGGTTGGCTAGGTTTAATCTTTTGAAGTTACTTTTGGCCAGGGATGCGCAGTGCTTTTGCCTTATGGCTTGCGCTGAGATTCCTGGGTGTTCCCGAGGCTACTGACTTCAGTGCTTGGTGGTCAAGTCAGGACATGTCAAGGGTGAGGCAGTTTGAGGGTCTTGTTGCACAATTATCTGTAGGCATGTACTATGTATTCTGGAAGAACAACACTTAATTAGCAAATTTAAAAGGCATAGTCCCAAAACTAAACCCAAGATAGCCGTTTTGTAAGCCAGTTCTATTGGATTTGACATGCATTGAAGTTTTAGCCTTTTGGAGACAGAGGACTAAGTGATTTAAGAAGCAAGGGCCAAGTCCTCCCTGGCGGCCCAAGAAGTTAAGTCTCAGCAGTATGACACTATCAGCAGCGACTGTAGCCTGAGTTGGATTCAATCCAGGCCAGGAAGCCCACTATCTTATTTAAGACAATTAGAAAAGATTCTGTTAATGGTAGCCCAGGGCTAGGATTCAGTTTTATGCTTTTAGTTTCCTGCTGACTCTAAAGTTCAACTCGGGTTGTACTATAACTCTTTTGTAAACACAAGCTTCAGAGAAAAAAAAAAAAAGGTATCTAGCTCTTTTTCTGTTCTCTCTCATACCTGAGATCAACTTAATCAATTAGCTCCCTTTCCAATCCCCTCATTAAGTGTTGTGCACTTTTATTCTTGAGAAATTTGAAGGTAATGACCAATCTGGATAGGACTTAAAAAACTTACCTATGTAGAAATTGAGTTATTTGATTGTTTTCTATAACTAGATCTTTGTTCAGAGAAAATACAGCATGTAGGTTAAAAAAAAATCTACAAATATTTAAGCAGCATTAAAACTTGTTAACACAATGTCCATAAAAAGATATATTCTCTCCACCTTCACCCCAATTTTATCAAATGATTACAAAAAGGAGAAAGATTCCAGAGCACTTGAAATGAATGTGGTTGCAGGCTGAGGAAAGGTAGCTGTGCTCTCCTGGAGGGGCATGAGTCCCTTTCATATCCTTCTCCACCCAGGAGCACCAACTCACAGTACCACACATTACAAATCAGTGAAGGTACAAAAACAAGTGAGATTTGCACAGTTAATTTTGTATGTGTTGTTTATATGTTAAATAGCTTCAATACTTGCGGACTGCTTCACACAGCATTTTCTTAAGCAGAGATCTCCGGGATATGTTGTGAAGTTATTAGACTTTGGATTAGAAGGAAGTCTCTTAGCCACAGTATTGACAATCTACTACAGTGTAATTTGAAGAGCAAGTTTAAATAAATTGAGGCAATCAAAACTAAGAGAGCTTGTTAAGGAATTCTGGAAACTGGACATTTTAACAATGTCACATATCTTGATGATGTTGACATTACTTAAAGTCACTAATTTGTTGGAAGGCAGCTTTCCCAAAACTCTGCTTTTTCCAAAGACATTTTTCCCGGGTACAGTGCTTCACAGGATTAGACTATGTCCATCCTGACTCTCTGTTTAGGCCCCTTACTTGTGACCAGGCAGAGCAGTACTACTGGCTTTGACTAATAGAACAAACAGAAGCTCACGTCAGTGGACTGGCCTTGATGGTCAGCGCCAGAACTAGCCAGATTTGAGCATCACATTGTTGCTGAGAGCTGCAATGTTCCAGCAGCAGACCTAACTGGGGGCACTTCCAGCTGCCACCATTAGTTGGATCCTGGCCCACAGCTTGACAGTGTGCTACCAGCTCCAAGTCCTCAATGATGAGATGGTGCCAACTTGCTTGCTAGCTTTTTCTTTGGAACTTCTGGACACTGAGGATACTGTCTGAGGTGAGGTAGTATGCCACTTGTGGCCTTAGAAATTCTTTGTATCTCTAATTTGTTAAATAAACCTTATTGCTGTTCTCTGAGGCTGACTTGCTTTACAATTGTGGGCACAGGTGAAGACCCACAGAGAGTGACCTGTCCTCTACCTTGTCACTGTCCTTTGACCTTGCTGTGAAGCACTGCTATGGCCTGTTTCAGTAATACACAGTTTGCAAATTTATGCAGTAACCATAAACAATTTTATTCTTCCCAAACTTCTTTAATCCCCCTCCACCCAAATAAGAATTTTGGAGTGGTGGACATCACGAACAAATTTTAATTCACAGGTGGATTACTTTCTCAGTTTGTGCCATCACTTTATATTTCACACAGCTTACCAATTGTCCTCTTTTTTTTTTTTTCCTAAAAAAACAAAACAGTGTGATACTCAAACCCGGCTAGTTCTGGTGCTGG
Source organism: Condylura cristata (assembly GCF_000260355.1). NCBI lineage: Eukaryota > Metazoa > Chordata > Mammalia > Eulipotyphla > Talpidae > Condylura > Condylura cristata. The sequence continues at coordinate 22,044,629 of NW_004567113.1, read as the reverse complement.
CCATCAAGGCTAGTCCACTGACGTGAGCTTCTGTTTGTTCTATTAATCAAAGCCAGTAGTACTGCTCTGCCTGGTCACAAGTAAGGGGCCTAAACAGAGAGTCAGGATGGACATAGTCTAATCCTGTGAAGACACTGTGCCCAGAAAAAATGTCTCTGGAAAAAAAGCAGAGTTTTGGAAAAGCTGCCTCCCAACAAATTAGTGACTTTAAATAATGTCAACATCATCAGTTTTGAGGCAGTTTTCCAATTTCCTTATTTTGTTTCTTTTCTTTATTAAGATTTGTTTATTTATGCATACAGAACTGGGGTACATGCCAGAGGTGCAGGGGCAGTGAGAGGATTCACCAGAGGCAGAGTGGGGAGCAGAACAAGCAGATAGATGAAGTACACTGCTGAGGGGAGCAGCGTGCAAGACAGGAGAGGTCTGCTGAGCCATGTGGATCATCTCTGGGGTAGGGGATCAAAGTCTCACTAGCAGAGAAGCAGCTGAGGCCTGCTTCACGGTGCTACACTGTAACACCCTACACCATCAGGGAGGGCCCCATCTTATTGTTTCTTTCCAGTTAATTCCAATTACTTTCTTCCCACAAGTAAACAGTTGGGCTGGCATAAAAAAAAGCTGAGGTATCTGTATTCCAAATCAAGATCTTTAGTTTTTTATTTTTCTCTAATTCATTAACAACTATCAAAATAAGAAGTGCTTGAAACTGTTATTGTGTAATCAGTACTTCTGAAATAAATATTTAAAAGCTCAATAAGATGTTGCCATGCTTTTCAAACTTGCTCATGTCCCTACCCTAATCTGCAATTCATTCTTTGATTTACAGACGTTTACTGAATCATGGACTGACTAACAAAAACCAGTTGATTATCTACATTATAATACTGAAAGATGTAAACCAAACAGATAAAATATACTCAAATTTATCAGGTGATTTTCAAGAAATCACATCTCAGTACATTATATGAAGTTATATATATCAATGTATATATGCACATATTAGACAACCTATTTAGGATATTTACTTTATTAGAGTATTCTAAATATATTTTTCTCATATTATATCAATTGTTACTAAGTCCCCATATGTGGTCATTTTTGTAAGAGATTAACAAATATCAATTCTTGAAAAATAAAAATGTTTATGTTTTAAATCTGAAGGCATATAAGTATCATAAAATGGAATCTTTGCTAAAGTTTCAACAGAGGAAAACTCCTAATCATTCCTCCAAATCTTGAACAAATTTTTCATCCTCTAAAGGTCCTTGGTAACCTAAAGTCCAAATGAATTATTCTTTCTTTTTCAAATCCATAGCTTGAAAATATTAATATTTCATATGATTTAGTGTGCTATTATTATCTCTTTTTTATATTTACAATGTCTGCTTCCCTGATTAGAATTGAGATACTTTGCCCTAGAATTTGAACATATATTTGACTTTGAAATTCCAAGTCTAAACTTTATTGAAGTTAATAATTAAATGAAATGAAACTTCTCTAATCTAGATGAAATAGTAAGGAACTGAATAATTTTACCTTACTGCTACTATAATTATTAGAACTTTGAGATATGCTGAGAAGTATCAGTAGGTCACAGACCCAGTTAACAAGCAATTTTCATTCTAATTCATTATTCAAATACACACAAAAATCCATGCATGTATTGGAGTATTTAATTCTGACTTAAAATATCCTCCAAGTAAAGTCCTTTTATCCCAATTTTACCAAGAAGAAAATTGACATAGTGTAAGCTTAAGTAACTTACCCAGCACTTGGGTTTGAACCCAGATAGTCTGAATATAGTACTAGCAAGCTTAATCACTACTTTGTACTTCCTTGTAAGTACAAGCATTGAAGAGACATCTCAATACAAGAAGACATAAGAGAAGCACCAAATTATACTTCTCAAGTAGTCAGCAGTCCTGTTACCCAGTTTGAATAACTTGATTTTGATCATGACGTTTGATTTATTTGATATGCAGAAGGATATTCTATGTCGAAAACATAAACAGTATTCCTTTTTGCTGAATATTATATCTAGTAAAGTACTTTATAAAAATAAAGAGATATAATCTGCTAAAGTGTATAGAAATCTTAGAAAAACTGTATAACTGATTTATTTCAATGTTTAGTTTTGTTCAATACTCATTTTACTTGAATATGAATTTTTTTGACATAAATTCTAAAAAGAGAAGTTATAGTTTTCACTTTGTTTAATTTATGAACTGTTTAATGAAATGTTTTTATTTAATTTATATAGCCTTCTAACTCTTACAGTATCTTTGAATGTTAACACTTGTTTATTATAGGTCATACATTGAAGGCAAACTAATCACCTCAGTATATTTTAATATTTCCTGGCTCTGACTCAAATTTTACATAACACCTTAAAAAGATTAATGAAAGAAATGTGATCAAATTTGACTTACCGTTAAACTCCTGAGAGTTTTAAATGAATATCTTCAAGTTAAGAATTAGAGCCAAAAAAATCATTACAAGAACAATACCCTTGAGCTGCATATAACTTACTACAGAAAGAAATTGAGTTGGTGAAAGCTCATGAAATGTTGAAAGGTGATGATTGCTTCCCTTAGGCCTCTTGTTTACACTTCTGAAAATGTTCCCTAAGACATAATTTCCTCTGGAGGATAATTATAAGCCCTTGGAAACAATTTAATATTCTTCATGCTGATAAAGTCATTGCTAACACATGTTAACTTGAAAAAAACTATTGACTTCCATATCCATGAGTGAGTTAAAATAATGAGATATTGTTCCTAGGAACATGATGTCTCTTAAAGATAAGAAGTGAATATTAAATTGATTATCATTAATGCATTATTCTTCTAGAGCATGTTATTTTCACATTCAATAAATCCTTGATTAAAACTATATATATATATATATATATATATATGGCTATAGATGTTATATATTTCTTTTAAAATATATAAAAACTAAAATATTAATATTTAATGAAAGAAATGCAATTTTTGTAGAATTATTCTAAGCATATCACACAGTTTGTGAAGAAAGGTTGGTAATCTGAAGAATACAACTTTTCCACAAATGATCAGTATAACCCTAAGCTACTTACTCATATTTCTAAGCCATGCTTACCTTTATAAAATAAATGAGAAATCTATAAAATGGCTAAAAATGATAATACTTGCAGGAAAACTATAGATTTGAGGCATCAGGCAGTGAAGAGGAAAACGGTCAAAACAGGGAAGAAAGAACTCAAGGAATATTGAGATGGATCATTGATGATGTGGGTGGTAGAAGATTTATGGGGACTATACCTTAAGAGATAAATCAAGTATTGTTCAAAAAAGATTAATAATGTAAGAAAATTTTAAAAGATCAGCCAAACAACATGTAAATAAATAAATAGTTTTAGGTAAGTACAATTTTTTTTAAGTATAGAATTCTTCATCTAGCAGAGAGTAACCTGTTTTATAGAATAAATGTTATAGTGTCATTTTCATTATTATAATCTCACAACTGAAATAATTTACATGTATATATAGATGTACCATATTAGCTGACATAAAAATTTCTTAATATCATTTTTTACATTATCATATTATCAGAATTTGTACTATCTTAATTGAAAATTTATGAGTTTTAAATTTTAAGACTTTAATAAAGCAGTTACATTTAATCCATTATTCATTGAGTGCCAGGCAAAAGATATATAGTGGATCTAAGTTTTAAATGTAGTCTATGCCTTATAATCAGTCTTGAGTAAGCCATTAACCCTAAAAGAGCTTCAGAACTTCAGGCTTTAAGTGGAGAAAATTGCGTTTTGGATAATAAAACAAAACTATTCCATCTCAAACAGTCTAAGTTTACATATGTTCTCATTGATGGTATCCCTCTTTGAGTGATTCTTTGATATCCTCAGGCAACTGATTGTACAAAGGAAATAGGGACATTATTTGTTAGCAAACTTTTGTAGTCAGCATTTTTTTTTTT
>NW_004567113.1:22032599-22040363 GCF_000260355.1 Condylura cristata | reverse complement strand
TATACTCTTCTTTATTTGGAATCCCTGGGGACTAATAAAATCCAGAAAACAGCTCTCTAATAATGTAACAATAGAAAAAAGATTGGTGAGATCATCAGCTCAGTTTCTGAAACATAAGCAACTCTACTTTATAGTAGATTTTGATTATTAGTCAACTTAAATATGTGGAATAGGATAAGAAGCATACATATCTATTACAAATATGATTATGTATGTGTGTTTGTTGATGTGATTTTGTTTGCTTGTTGTTTACATATTTTGCTATTGTTTCTTTCTTTAATGATTTCATTTTCCTGTCACTATAGTGCTATATGATTTCATCTGAAGTTTTAAATTGATCAGCATTTCTTCTGCAGAAAAACAGTCATTATCCTTCAGAGGATATTGGTTGTAAGGAAACCTGAACTCCTGTATTTATTGTAGCACTATTTACAACAGCCAAGATGTGCAAACAATCTAAATGCCTCAAAACAGATGAATGGAATAAGATGTGGTATCTCTACACAATACTACTCAGCCATAAAAAAAAAAAAAGTATAAATTCATGTTATTTATGGCAATATGGGACTGGAATGACTTATAGTAAGTGAAGTAAGTCACAAGGAGAAGAACAAATATCAGATGGTTTCACTTATCTGTGGAATACAGAAAAACTAAACAACAGGTCAGACAATGACAAATCTTGAAAACTGACCATAGAGCTGAGGTATCTAGGAGGGATGGAGGATGTGGAGAGAGAGGAGGGAGGGATGAAGACAGGAGAGGGAAGAACACATTAGACTGTGACTGAGGCTATCAGAAAAAGGATGTGATGAGGTGGTAGCAAAGGTGGGGGGGAGGTTTAAAGGAGGATTACTTTTTTGATTGCTGAGTAATATTCCATTGTATATATGTACCACATCTTTTTAATCCAGTCATCTATTTTTGGGCATTTGGGTTGACTCTACATCTTTCCTATTGTAAATAGAGCAGCAATAAAAATAAAGGTGCAGGTGTCCTTTTGAATCAATGTTTTTGAGTCCTTTGGGTAGATAACTAGGAGTGGAATTGCTGGATCATATGGAAGCTTCTTTTTTAGCAGTTGGAGAAACCTCCAAACAGCTTTCCATAGTGGTTGTATGAGTTTGCATTCCCACCAGCAGTATTGGAGAGTTCCTTTTTCTCCACATCCTCACCAATATTTGAGCCTTTTGCAGCAACATGGATGGCACTGGAAGGGATCATGCTTAGTGAAATAAATGAGAAAGAAAAAGAAAAGTACCATATAGTTTCACTCATAGGAGGTGCATAAGGGATCACACACACACACACACACAAAGCAACTGTAATAAGGTAAAAATGAAAAAACAACAAACTATAAGCCAGAGACATTTTACAGGGGTGAAGAGGAGAATGGGATCAAAACTGGGGTGAGAAGAGTGCACTGGATTATGGTGGTGGCATGGCACATGGGTGAATTGGTGGTGGGAAGTCCACAGGGATTACAGCCGATATGAAAAAATGCACAAAATGAAGAATGATGTAAAATAAATAAATTAAAATAAATAATAATAATAATATATGTATATATATAATAAAGGAGGATTACTGAGGTTTTGGTGGTGGGTGTGGTGAAATAACATACATTGGTAGAGATGCAAACCTATACCCCTAAGATAGACTGTGATGTAAATCAACATTGCCTCAATAAATATACCTTTATAAAAAGGGATTAGAAACCAGGTTGACAAAAGTTTCCTATTTTGTAAAATCAAAAGTAGGAAAGGATAGCTAGTTTGGGAAATAATTATTTATGGAGCATCTGCTATGAATGGAGGCCAAGCTTGCAAAAGGAGATTTTAAGTGTGATTTTTTAAAAATAATTTATGTGCATCTTCTTTGTTATAAAGCCCCTTATCTATAAAATGGCAGTTGTTTTATGTTCATTTATACTAGATAATTGTGAAAATTAAATGAGTAAAGTATTTAGAATAATGCTTAACACAAAGTAAGAGCAATAAAATATCAATAAAAATCCAATAATAATACATAAACACACAAATGATAAACAAATATAAATATACATATTCCTTTTTGGCTTTTAAACCAATGAGTATATTATTCCTCAAAATATGTTTTTCTCCCTTTCCCATTGATAACTTCTATAACTTGAATTTCTTTTGAAATTAAGATGCAAAAGTCAATGTCTTTGAATAGTAATCGTATTTATATAGACTAAAAGTGTTGATAATTTCTGTTAACTTGAGAAGTCTAGAACTTGGTTTGGTCTTTAAGCCACATTTCCAACAATAAAGTAATCCATGGTGAGCTGAATCATACCTAAAGAATATTTGATTCCTGTTGCCAAACTTTTTCCCAAACAATAAATTCCTCTTCTTCAGGAGACTGATGTGATTCCCATTCTTATTTCTCTTTAAAATCTATTCTTAGAAAATGCTGAATGTGATATGTACATTGTTAACCATTAAAAGCTGCCTTTCATTTTTTTCATAGAAGTTGATGGCTGCTGCTACATCCCACTTGCATTTCTTAGACTGGACCTCTTAGGATCTGCTTAGCCACAAATCCTTGAACATATACTGCACATTTGTTTTGCTACTTCTTTTCTATTAACTTTGAAATTAGTTCCAAACTCAACAGTCTTTGAAAGTATTTTGAAACTTGTAAAGGTTGTTTTGAAAGCTACTCCTATTCATTTTGGAAAACAGTTTCAAATTCTTTCAGGGTCATTTCTGTCAAGTTTCAGAACATAACAGGAAGTTTCTTTAAAATGCAATGAACAAAGATACAGATTTTTAACATTTTAGGGAAAACAAATACTATTATTGAAAAACATCTTTTAAGCTTTTAAGCACTAAGAATTTCATGAAACACTAAATGAGTCTCCTGACACAACTGAATTGTCAAAAGCTCTTTTTAGTATCTGCATATATGTATATACATATATGCAAATATATGCATGTGTATGAATATATATATATATAAATTAAGGTTAATATAGTTGAAATCTTAGGCTAAGGTTTAACTGCAGGAATGTAATGATTTTAAAGTCTAAATATAAATCAATTAATCGAGTCTAGTATAGCTTTTTTTAGTATACATGTTTATAACTAATAAATCTATAAATGATCACAATTAATTATATAATTTTCACATTTTCAGAACATTGGCTTATAAATTTCAAATATGTAAATTTAATGTACCTGAGAAAAAATATTTTTTAAAAGAATAATTATGAAACATTTATCTTTAAGAAAATTTTATATTGCTGGTCATTGTTATTAACCTAAAATGAATGTGGACTATCAGAAGTTAATTAACTTAAAAATTTGGAGTTAAATGCATTAAGTTCTTACACTTTTTGTAAAAATATAATGTTACATATTTTCTTACTAAAATAAGCAATTAATGATATCACATGACCCTTTATGAAGATATTAAATAATAATATGGCATTCATAAAATATTTTTTGATAATATTAAACCCAAGATAAAAGATGTAAAAGAAATCATATTGAAGTGGTTATTAATTAAAGTGACAATAGGAGAATGCATGTTAAAAAATAACAGTTCAAATCTTGTTTCAAAGCCTAATTAATAACTAAAATTTGTAATTTCTAGAATTTGAAATCATTGTAGAATTTTGAAATCATTGTAGTGGTTTTATGATTTAATGATAAAAAGATTGTATACATGCCATTCTGTCATACAGTCAAATACTATTGAATAAATAGTAAAAAGTGGAAAATGCATTTATAGGCTGTATGGTGTAGGGGAATCTTGTCAAGTATTCAAAAGCAGACTTGTGAAAACTATTTCTGCTGTTTATAGTTTCACATATCTAGTGATGGATATGCAAGAAAATTCCTTCAAAGTAGAAATACTGATAGTGGATGACTAAGAATCTTTAAAATTACTTTTAGCTTTACAAACCTAAAATTAATAGACTCAAAACAATTTCCATATTAAAAATAATCTTTTGAGTTTACAATAGGAGGTCTCGATATAACAATTCCCAAACTTCTCTTTTCATGGTAAAACATCCATATTTGAAAATTTAACATTTCATTCTTTAACTTTTTCAATGTTGAATTTAGATTTATATAAAATATGGATATTTTAAAGACAAAGAATTCACTTACCAGGTGCCTGACTTGGGGAACCAAGCTTCAGATTTTATTTCTGCAGAAGTCCGTTAATGGAAGCTTTACTTTGCATGTTTTTTTACTCATTCATGACAGGCTGTCTTCAGCGGCAGGAGAGAAAAAAAGGACAAGCCCATAAAGCTGTATAGGGTTAATGATTTAGCTGTACAAAGCCTGCAGTTATTTTAGGTATTAAAAGCTTAAGGGAAAGTTTTTTGTTGTCACATATGGTGGTAAATGATGTAACAGGAACCCACAGAAATATATTAAGCTTAGTTTCTGTAAGTAACTGCGATCAGATAATTTGGCACCAAACAGAAACTCCTTGCTTTCACTTTTACTTTGCTTCTGACTTTAAGCATAAACGCACAGTACTGCACAGTGGCTGTTTTATGGCTTCAATGCTCCAATTAAAAACTCCATTTAAAGGTGCTTTCATGTATTTCTACATCTGTTTGGGCAAGTTAGAGAGGCAACAGCAAGTTCTCTGTGTAGAAGCTAAAAGGAGTGAAGCCAAGTTTCTTAAATTTGTGTGTTTATTAATTGGTACAATAATAGAATGTGTAGTCGCAAGCCCTCATTCCACAAAATATGAAAGTGTAATTATTTTATATTATCACCTTTAACATACCAAATATTTTCATTGAGTGGAAAAATCTTAAGTTTTTTCTATAGTCTGTTTCAGAAATGAAGCCCAGAAAAAAATGTCAGATAAGTCAACATTCCAAAAAGGCAATTCAGTATGTTTACAGATTATCTGTAACCTTAATGGGAAAAGGAGGAAAATATTTTTAGTGTGCATGCTTAACATGCTATAAAGATTTTCAAGTTCTCAGGATGCTTCCAAATGTGCCTGTTGCAGAAAATTGCAGATATGCTTTAGGAAATTGCTATAGGAATTCATGATTTAGTAGCATTAGCTATTGCAGAAGAAAGTATGGCATAAAGCAAACAAGAAGATTAATTGGTAAGACACTTCAAGTTAATTTGATTGAAACATGCATTCTACCTAATTTGACTTCATGGGAAAGAGTCAGGGAAATAATCAATTTAATTCACTCTTTTCTCTCCCTTATATCTCCTACCAAGTAGAAATCAGAAGACTAAGAGTCCTATTGGTATAATCCATACACACCAGTCTCAAAGAGCAAAGGACAGGATAGAAAAAAAAATGAAATGTGGCATGTGAGTCTGAAGGAGCAAACATCTAACATAATAAACTTTCAACAGGTGAGCATTTTATGAATAAATATTTTCCAGGAATAAATTTTACAATATGCAGAGCCTATGTGTGTGCATATGCACATATATGTATGTACACACATGACTATATTTATTTACATATAAGCATATATATATGCAATATGGAGAAACTTAAAACATGACCAAAATAACTGGTAAGACATGCTTTCCTCTAAAAATGACTACACCTAGCACCAGAACACAAGTTTTTGTGGAAATAGATCAGTGGATTTCTTCAACACTCCTCTGGATCTGAGAAGTCAGAACCTAAAGGCAAGATTCTCAGAGACTAAATCTCCAGTATGTCATAACAACCTCAGCATGGGCAGTATTTCCTATAGATAATCTGTAAGGTTTGGGCTTATTTTCATCAAATTCTGGAACCTAAATATTTCTGACACTTTTGGTCAAATATTGGAACTCTCAGAAGCATTCATGCAAGTACTGTGTAATGAAGTCAGCATTTTTCAAGAAGAAAATGAGTGACTGAGATTTAAATGTAGTAGGAAGGGTTAAGAGTAAAACTGGGGTGCTTGAATTCTTGAGAAAGTAATTCTTTCTACATGATACCCAAGAGATGCAGAACTGTTGACACAGTACTGATTTAATGAAGAACTGTAAAAAGCAAGATAAGACCACAGGAGTTAACTCTACTAATGTTGGCAAATATTGATTGTTCTCCATTTTCTCTGTGTAAGTAATCTGCTTTGGACTTGGCTCAATGACTTTGGACTTGGTTATCATCTTTTGGACCAGCTAAACTTGAGCATGTTTTTAATCTAAGTTGGTAGATTGGCAGCAAGCTGGAGATATCTGTTCATTCATAGACACAGAGAACAGGCATCAGCAAGGGAACAACTGTGCTTGGAAAAGAACTGAGGACCTGAGAAACAGCACAAAGAGGTGAGACAGAGAACACCAGAAAGGATAGGAAATCTGAGAAATTATCTCATCAGGAAACTTCCCCCCAAACATACTGACTCATAATTCCATTAGCTCCAACCCATTGCAGCTGAATGAGAACCACTTACAGTAAACAATACTGACTGCTGTGTAGACATGGAGTTAGTGCAGCTGGGTCTGATTGAGGGAATATTAAGGATCCTGAAAAGTACACTTTTTCCTATCTGGGTTGAACAGAAATTTGAGCAGTTTCACTACTATGTAATTTGCAACTTCCCATGGTGTCTGTGGCTCAAGTCTATAGCCCCCCCTAAGCATCCTGCTTGAGCCCAAGTCTCAGGGGAAAGGAACTACCATCAAAGCCTATTGGGTTCAGAAACAGGCAGCAGCTGGAGGGGCATTTGCAGCTTAAGAACACCACTGGTTGAATTTGCCTTGAGGGACTTTGACAGATTGTTATCACAGATCCCTCCCTTGGCTCAAACAACTGTACCGCCAAGGGAATCTTAATGACCTTGGCAGTCTATTGCATTAGCCTCCACGTCATCACATCTCTAGCCCTTTCCCTGTAGGCTGGTTTCTTGGCCCACCATTATACACTAGTTCTTACTATTGGTGGTGAGGTTTCAATCAATATTGTAACAGAAAGCAAAACATACAAGACCAGTACCCTGGGACCATCACAGCAGGACTGGGAAGAAAAGTGGTTTAATTTAATTCATAGAAATAATTAAATGGCCTCAAGCAGAATGAGAAGACAGAACAGTAAATTGATGGATAAAGAGAAAGCTTTCAGGTAAAATCACTTAATACGGCAGAATTAGCCAAATTGCCAGAGGAAGACTTAGGGTCAATAGTCGTAATGCAATCAATGCTGTACAGTATATACCTTATAACTTAAATTTTACAACTTAAGTATATATGTTATAACTTAAATTTTATTATTTTTAAGTTAATATATGATATGACTTATAAGTTAACTTATCAGTTAAATTTTGTAAGTCAATAAATATTCAGAATGACTTCCTGTGTAAATCACTTAAGCAACAAATGCAAGGAGTAAATGTAGTGTGATAAAGAGACCAAGATAGAGACTTAATGTGAGTAATTTTTTTTAAAAGATTTATTTATTTATTCATATAGAACCGCAGTACAGGCCAGAGATGCGGAGGGTGAGAGGATTCACCAGAGGCAGAGCAGAGAACAGAACAGGCAGATCGACGAAGTATACTGCTGAGGGGAGCAACGGGCGAGTCAGGAGAGGTCTGCCTCGCCGTGTGGATCTCCTCCGGGGCAAGCGGGGATCGAACTCATGCGGAAGTGGCTCAAGCCTAGTGCTGTGCTTTAACCCGCTGCGTCACCAGGGAGGGCCCTAATGTGAGTAATTTTTTTTAAAGATTTATTTATTTATTCATACAGAACTGGGGTACAGGCCAGAGATGCGGAGGGTGAGAGGATTCACCAGAGACAGAGT
>NW_004567113.1:22009362-22032499 GCF_000260355.1 Condylura cristata | reverse complement strand
GGTCTGCCACGCCATGTGGTCACCTCCGGGGCAGGCGGGGATCGAACTCATGCGGAAGTGGCTTTGACTTCTTAGTGCTGTGCTTTAACCTGCTGCGCCACCAGGGAGGGCCATGAGTAATTTTTTTATGACCAAAGTTACATAAAGAAATCAGCTGGGTAAGTTTTATAGTAGATAGGCAGAAATAGACCTAAAGTTAGTTATGTCACTGGGAATTATGCTAACTAGAAATTGGACAACCTATAAGATCTGTTCCATATATTATTTACTTTCAGAATTTTCTTGGCTATTTTTACAAAGCTTTATTTCTATAAATATTTATAAATCAGTTACTCTAATATAAAAATAAGGCATTCGGAAGGTATTTTGTTAAATTAATAGATTAATTTTAAAGGCATAACACATTTATTGTTAGCTGCCCAATCCAAAGTTTTTGTCTATTTATTAAAGTCATACTTTTTTCCCCATCATTCTTCCTTTTGTGCATTTTTCATCTCAGTTGTAATCCCCATGAGCTTCCCACCACCAATTCACCCGTATGTCATCACCACAGTCCAGTGCACTTTTCCCACCCCAGATCCGATCCCACCACAGTCCAGTGCACTTTTCCCACCCCAGTTCCGATCCCATTCCCCTGCCGCCCCCATAAACTGTCTGGTGTAGTTGTTTGTTCTTTCACTCTTACATTCTTTTGTCTCTCTTCCCCACCATCCCCCACCCCCAATCCCTTATGCTCCTGCTATGAGTGAAACCATCCGGTATTTTTCTTTTTCTTTCTGGCTTTCTTTCACTAAGGATGAGCCTAAGTAGCTGTATAATTTTTTTCTACAGCTTCTAAAGAGTAGCTAAAATACTTTAACATTTTAGTTTGTTACTTCCAAATGTCTGTGTTGTTATGTATTTGGAAAACTGTATCGGCTTCCTTATAGCTGTAAGGAGCAAAACCCTAGCTCAAATTTAAGGATAAAAGAAAATAGAACAAATGCACAAAATCAAGTTCACTCCACTCAAGTCAAATCCACATAGCTACAATACAAATATACTAGGAATCCACTTTGCAGTCCTATATACATACGATTAAATTTGCAGCAAGAGGATGGAAAAATAATGAGCCTGTTAGCAAAGAACCTTTTCATAAAGTTCAGGAGACTGGCAGTACCCAGTGGGCAGGATGCATCATAAGAGCCCCAGAAATCTCTGTATCTTCAAGGAATTGGAAGGGATGTCACTTCTCTCATCAGACTCTGGAGTGGGCATCAGAACCATGACCACCAGCATAGAGTCCATCAGCATCACAAATTGGCTTATGTTTGGTGTCCATATATATGCCACTTCTCAGAGGCATCTTATTGGGAGCATTTGTTCCTTTTTATTTAGGTGGCATCTTGCCACATAGCCCTGGTTTCATCTCCCCTTGTTTTTGTGTGTCTTCTTAAACAAGTGATTGATTTTATTTATAACTTAAATCAATCCATAACTTGATTCCCCTACAAAAATTGCCCCCATTTTCCCATCAGTCAGGATAATTACAATGTCAACACATATACCACATGAATCAGTCAATATCATTAAAATATCAATGCATGTAACATCTGATTGTCTTCAGGAACACTCTGCTCAAGGAGAGAAGAATGGTAGCAACAGGAAAGATGAATTAAGTACTATGTCCCAGGCACTTTACTAAGCATGTTATGTGTTTTATTTGCTTTTCTTAACAATGCTCTGAAATAGATATTACCATAATCAGTTCATAGTTCTCAAGCCTTCCATTTACCCATGCCTTTCCAGTCTAAGAGGAAAGTGAAATATAATGGTTCATGAGTTTGCTGGGGCTACCAACAACTAATTGGCTTAAACAATAAGATTTTATCTTTTCATAATTCTGGAAGCCAGAAGTTCTAGATCAAGGTGTTACTAAGGTTGGTTGCTCGAGAGGGCTGTGAAAAAGAGTCTGTTCATATTTTTGTTCTAGTTTCTGGGGGTTTGTCAGCAATCTGGCATTCTTTGTTTTTTGCTGAATCAACCCAATATCTGCCTTTATCTTCATAGACTACTCTTTCTCTGTGTCTTTCATAAGGACAAAGTTACCTTGAAAATAAGCTTCATATTGTTGAAATAAGACTAATCTCTTCTTAGAATATTGACCTTTCTTAGAAAAATTGTAAATGTAAGTGTACTTTGTTGTCTCTAATATATTACATATAAATCTGCTTGAAGACAAGATAGGTCTCCATGAGCTTGATGAATGGAGGCTTTCTTTCTCAAGGAACTGGGAGCCATCTGTTTGAACTGTAAGCATCAAGGGAAAGAACACCACTATATCCCTTTTCTGTGGGAAGGTAGTATCCTAATATCAGAGGGGCCTGATTCCAAGCTGAGAATCATTTCTGAAACAAAGATTTGTTTGTTTTCTTTCTGGATAAAGCCAATTCACTACCACACAGTTCACGCCAATTACCAGATAAAATTAGCATGAACTATGTGTGTGCTGACAAGTCCTGTTCCTTGACTAGTGATTTATCTTAAAAACATGCATGTAATGAGCTACATCTGTGTAGCTCTCCAAGATTTTTACTTTGTAGACAACTTTGGGAATTGGACTACAAGAGCATTGGAAACAAAAGCAGAAATAAACAAATGGAACTAATCAATCTCAAAGATTTCCGCACAGTGAAATAAACTATAGTCATAACGAAAAGACGGCCTACAAAATGGGGGAGAAGGATTATATCATACATCAAGAAGGGGCTAACACCCAAGGTCTTTAAGATACTCACAAAACTCAATAAAAAGAAAACAACTAGCACAACCAGACAAGGAAGGAAAAAAAGCTAAACACGTACTTCTCAAATACATATGGGCCAAAGAAGGCACATATGTGCCAAAAGGCACATTTACAAGTATTCATCATCATTTATGATTAGGGCAATGCAGAAGAAATCACAATGAGATACTACCTCACATGTGTGACAGTGGCCCATGTCGAAAAGACCAGTAAATGCAAGTGTTGACAATGCAGTGGGCAAAAAAGAACTCTCACATTTTGTTGCTGGGAATGTAGACTGCTCAAGTCCCAGTGAAAAATACTATGGAAGCTTACTGATTTATGAAAAATGTATCTTCTTGGGGCCTCTTTACTGGTGCAAGGGCTTAAGTCTCAGGGCTAACAAGCTATTGTCAGACACTACAGCATGAGTTTTGATCCCCAGCCCAACCAGGGGAGGTGACCCACATGGCTCAGCATATCCCTCCTGTCTAACTGGCTAGCCCCCTCAGCCATATATTTCAGTTAATCTGCCTGTTCTGCTTCCCACTCTGTCTCTGATGAATCCTCTTACCCCTCCACACCTCTGGCCTATACCCCAGTTCTTGTATGCATAAATAATTAAATCTTTAAAAAATGAGTGCTTTGATGGTGGGTGTGATATGTTAACTTACATTTGAAAAAATATGAACCTGTACACTTAGATCATTACATTTTTTAAAACAATGTTATCTCAGAAAAAAATAATACAACCTTTAAAAGTATATTTTGTGATTTTGTGTATCTCCTGATTTAGAAAAAGGAAGCATGGACTTATGATCACTATAACATTGAGAAAAGTCAAGAGAAAATAAATACAGTAGGAAAGGTAAGCCAAAGCAATTTTAAATTAAAAAAGTTCTGCCCACTTTTTTTTTTAAACCTTCTTTGTTTTGATAACAAATATCACATTCTCTCCAAAATGAGGAGGGGAAGAGAGGGAGACAAAGTGCAGAGGAGGACACAATACATTATGGTGGGGATTATCAGGACTTTGGTGGTGGGTGTGTGTGGTAATGCACACCTAAGGGTGTGATACCACAGTTGTAAATCATGTATAGTGTTGTAACCCAATATTAGAACAATAGAAAATGAATTAAATGTAGTTTTAATTTATAAAGTTTTTATTCATTACATTCCTTATTGAACGTAAAATCAGATATATGTCAAATTACCTCAAATCATTCAAGTTCTAGTTATCATTAAGATTATTTCTAAACATCTGGAAATCATTCCCGTTATGGCCAAAATTTACATTAAATTAAGGAAAGTTACAAATTAAGTCATTTTTACATAAAGTGAAAGAAAGTCAAGAAGAAAATAGCAGACACAATTCTGCCCCCAAATTGATGTACTTTTTAGTTTTCCAAGACTTTCAAGTTCATATGTATATATTTGTTATTTATATATGTATATGCATAAAATATGTGTATAAGCTGAATGTACTATTGAAAAAGCAATCCCAAAATTTAAGAATTTGGTTATTTTTAATTACCCCCAACAACTTGAACTACATGTGGGTTTCTACATCATTCTCATCGATTAGTTCTGTATATATATTTTTAAACATATCAAAGAAAAAAAGCAAACTTAAAAAGATGATAATAGGGAAAAATTCATTTTGCTTTTTTAAGATACATAGATCTCAATGCCATATGAATATGTGTGAGCATTCTCCTGGCTCTGTCTACAAATCTTTAAGTAAGAAAGTGAAGATTGAAGAAAGCTTTAATCTCAGATGTATGTAGTGAACATTCTTAGATCTCAGTTCTTAATTTCAATGTAGACCCCTTCATTTGCTGTTCATAGTGCATATCAAACTTCTCATTTAGTGCTACTGTAAAGTGATTCTTCCAATCTCCTGAAATCCCTGTAAGAAAAAAAGGAAAAGTAATAAATATTCAAAACAAAATTACAGTTAATACTCATCACATTTATTAACACCTAATAAAGTTTTACTCGTATAATTCTCAATTGTAGGAATAAATATATATATATATACCATATGTGATATGCATGTAAAATATGGACCATATGCATAGCATATACTTAAATTTGAACTGGCAAAGAAGTTTTTAAATAAACAGGAGATTTTGCTCTGTGACTCTTCTCTCTTAAACTGCTTAACCTGATTTTTCTCCAATTTCCTCTCAAATGTTGTGGTTCCTGAAATAAGATCCACATTTTACTTGTTTTCAAGATATGAAATATCTTCTAAAGCTGATAACACTCAAGTCAAGATTTATCTTTCCATGTTCTAAGTTGGCATGACATTGCCACCGGAATTCCAGAGAAGTGCCCAAAGTTCAACTGATTTCAAAGATAAATTCATTTTCTACCTAATATACACATATGTTTTTTAAGAAAACAAAACAGAACACTAAGCTTATCATAATTATTAGCTATTTCCTTCCAGATTTTCTTTCACTTTATGTAAAATGGCTTCATTTTTCATATTTTAAAGTGTTCATTGCACTTTTTTCACCCTATTGTTCCATAATCTGGTTAACAGCAAAGCTTTGTTTCCAAGGTATAAGCTCAGAAGCTGTCACTCAAACACAACATTTAGATTTGTCATCATCAGTCAAAGGAAGTTCGGATGAGGCTTTCGCATAGCTGTTGACTCATCACCTCGCAGTTAACTCTGCTGGCAAAGTACCTCAGCGTTTCCCACCAGGGTTATTATAAGAACTTAGCAGGCCCTCTCTTTTCTTTTCACTGACAGAAGGATATCATCCGTGTGCTTTAAATTACTTCATAACTCATTTGCCTCTTAGATTAAAGAGTGCTAAATTTTCCCAGTGAAATGACCAAAGATGCCAAAGGTAGAAGATGGAGAAAGTTTGTACTGAGAATTGAGTAGAGTAAAAGAGAGTAATACTAAGCAGCCTTTGATAAGCATGTTATTATTATAAGCTCAGTGTTTTGTTTTTTAAAAATATGTACACATATATTTTGAAAAAGGAGGCTAAAAAATTTTAAGAAGAAATAATTAAAATGGGGTCTTCCTGGTGACACAAAAGGTTAAATCTCAGCACTGTGAAGCAATCCACAGCCACTAAATCACCAGTTTGACCCCTGGCCAGGCAGCTGCCCCACATGAGGAAGCAGACTCTCCTGTCTGACGCGCTGCTCCCCTCAGCGGGATCTGCCTCTTCTACACCCCACTTTCTCTGGTGAGTCCTCTCACTGTCCTGCACCTCTGGCTTGCACCCCAGCTCTTGTATGCATATGTAAACAAATTTTAAAAAAATACATAATCTAATTTGTGCGCTAAGCCTCTTTGTATCGGATCCCTCTTTTTGCCAATTGGCAAGATAGCTATTCCTATTATTTAAAAAAATTACTTGATTTCCTCACTGCCAATTTGGGTCAAAGGGCAATATTTTCATTATTCCATTGTTGAAAAAAAACCCCACAGATTTTTACGTTACCTGTAAGGCAAGATGTTTCACTACTCTGCATATTTTACATGCCTTTGGAGTTCAAATACTTTTTTTTTTTTTTAAGATTTATTTATTTATTCATACAGAACCAGGGTACAAGCCAGAGGCGCAGGGGCTATGAGAGGCTTCACCACAGACAGGGTGGGGAGGAGAACAGGCAGATTGCCTAAGTACACTGCTGAGGGGAGCAGAGGGCGGTTCAGGAGTGGTCTGCGGTGCCATGTGGGTCACCTCCGGCGCCAGGGATGGAACTAGCAATGAAGTGGCTGCAGCCAGCTTGCAGTGCTGTGTCAAACCCGTTGCGCCACCAGAGAGGGTCCTCAACTGATGACTTTCTGTAACGACAGAGATTAGTCATTTTCTCACCCTTTCTCATGAAGGAATGCACTTTTTGATTCATGAATTCTTCTGGCAGTATTGTGTAATTAGTAAATGGGTTCTTCTTCATCTCCTGGAATGTTGTATGTTGTATAATCTTGTCCACCAGTGTCTCTGATGGCTTCCTTCCAAGAAAGTGTATCAATTTTATCACCTCTTTTCTGATATCCTAATGAGAAAAAATATTTTAGGTCTCAGTTGCTAAAATAGAATAACTTGTTATTTGGATTCAAAAAAAGAGAAAGAAAATTTTTTTTCATAATGATACTGGAATTAGATTTCTATCTAGGAAAAAAGGTATGTTCTTAACTTCTCCAAACATAATTTTCCTCATCAAAAAAAGGTTATAAATAAATATATTTCAAAGATTTTTAGAACACTAAATTAGATGTTTATAAATGTTTATTTTAGTCTTTTGATGTACAGTTATGCTGGATAAATATCACCTAATGTACAGAAGCCAGAAATTTTCAAGAGTATATATCCACTTGGTTTCCTGGGTCTTAAGTTATGTACATGTTTATTCTTCTTAGATAACAAGTTGTTTCCATAGTGTTTGTATCTGTTTACATTCCTATCAACAGAGTGTGATTTCTCATTAACCCACAAACTACAATAACGGTGTTAATGTGAAACTTAATAAATTATTGTTAGGCAAGTGGGTGTGAAATGTCATTTCATAACAATTTTTATTTTGAATTACACTGTTTACTAAGGAATTTAGAGGAAAACTAAATTCTGAGGCTATTTCAAAGGCACCATGCATTTGCATATTACTGTTCTAGAGTTCTCTTTACTGATGTTTTTCTGGAAGTTTGACAAGAACTAAGAGTTCTTGGATATTGTAGTATCTTATCACCTTATCTTACAAGGATAGAGTATTTTTGAAGTGTATGGCCATTCTATACAATTCCATCTGTTCTGTCTTCTACTTCACTATTTCACTAATCATGCTGTATCCATAGCTTAAACTATGTCTTAACTTTATAATTTTTATTTTTTAGAAATTCACTTTGTTGTTTCTTCATTATCTGGCTCATTAATTTTAATAACCTCGTGTTATTTTGTAAAATATCTAATTTATCCCATTATTTCTTTAAAAATTAAGTACAGTTAACTTTTAGTTCTTGTCAATAATTTCAACAGCTATCTATTTTGAGGACAATTGGCCCTCTTGCACATGTGTGGCTGTGCCTGTGTGTGTGTGTGTGTTTTGTTTTATGATATAAACTCATATTCTTTTAAGTTTTATCTTTAGCAATTATTTGAGACTTGGCTTATATTGAGTTAAAGAAGATTTTCATTTTTTAGATTGAAATCTGTGCTGATTATTGTAGCTTTTGAAGGTGACTGCATCATTTACTTAAAGGCAAATTTTTGTATTAAAGTACTGTTAAATGCTAATATTTTATAAAGTAGTAAGTTGCCCATGTTTCCAGTTTCTCACCTCTTTCATATCTTCGTAAAAAAGAAAAAGCAATTGTGAATCATTTCTCTTTTCCCACCAAGACTGTGTATGTTTATACCAGGAGCCATAAGGAACTAAAATTAGAGATAAAAACAGCATAAGAACATAGTATCATCTTTATACAACTTGAAAATGAGTGTTCAGACAATAGTAGCAATGTGTAAATACAAACAAATGATTGTGGAATAAAAATTAGAATTAACTGCACTTCCTAAGCAAATTTATTTGCAGCAAGAAAGGCAAACTATGTTAAATAACCTACATACAGACATAGTCTAAACTTTCTTGGTAGAACAGGGTTTATGATAAAGAGAAAATTGAAGTATTCCTCCCATAAATTAGATGTAGAACTTAAGAGAGAATTTTTAAAACTGGTTTGTGCTTGTGTGCGAGTGAAAATTTTTAATAATCAGAAGGATATATACAGGTCTCAAATTTACTATTTTTATACTAGCTTTGCCAACTGAAGCTAGTAACTACATATTTATATAATTTCACACATATATATATGTCTATAGATAATTTTAATTAAGTAATTTTTTCTAATTTTAATTGTAGTTTAGGTGATAAGTGGTGACTTCTTAGAAATCTTCTTCATTATTCTCATTTTACAACACTTAGAGATTTGGGGAATGATGTGATATAAACAAATACTGTCTTTCCTTTTCTCTTTCTTTATCTTCCTTCATACATATGCAAGGATGTCACCAATAAAAAGCTGAGAGAGTAAAGTAGTGATGAGTCAAAATATTATGCTTTGTATTAAGTCACTACATATATTTTTCTGTATTCAACTTATCTGGCATTTTCCTTTACAGAGAAAGTGATATCATGATATTTGTAATGATCTTAGTCATCCTTTTTGTAGAGGGGCAACATTATCTTTCACTGCCTTCTAATGAGGGTTTTGGTCAACTTGAGGCATATGTTGCAGGCAGTGTTTTAGCAAAATTGTTTTCAAAATATGGACTAAAACAGATATATGGTTTAATTTTGTTGAGTCGATCATTTATTTTCCACTTATTGCTACAAGATCATAATGGCCTTCTTTACTTGCGGCAGGTGTCTCTTTCCCAAACACTTTTTTCATCAACTCTACTTACTAAGTTGCTTTAGTCTGGAGTTAAATAAAAAGACAAAGTTCCCCAAATTTCAGCTTACAATCTTGTATGGTCATGATAAATGTATTTCAAACAGTCAAACCAGGTAGTTGGATGCAGAATGAGTAAAATCTTTGTAGATAGTTGAATGTCTTAATGAATTATAATCCAAAATTTCCCTTGGAAACAAGTGGGAAGTCTCTCTCCTCTTCTATTCATTTTAGCCTTATTCAAGGAGCTATAATAACATTCTGTGAAATAGCTTTCAAATAAAAAGATTCAAGAAAGAGAAATGGACACTGAGTCTCAGTCTTAGAGAAAGAGAGAAAATTAAATGTGATCTTCAGTCCTCAAACACTCTATTTGTTTTGAGGCATTGAACTGCAATGTCCAGATTCTGTCCATTTGCCTTCTACCTGTGGGACCCTGCTATATGCTTGCTGTAAAATTCAAAGGTTTCTCTAATTCCTATACTTACTTAATTCCTATACTTAAGGCTCAAGGAAAGTAACAGGACAGACAAGAAACTTTTCTCAGAGATGTCATTTGTTTTGTGTTCTTTATCTTAAGAATTCAAAGAAAGCTATTCTTACCTTGGCCATCCATAAATTTCTCCACAAACTCTGAAAATGTTCCAGGATTTGGATGAACAGGCACCATTAGAAAGAAGTAATAATAGGAGACAGCCACATCCTTGGCGTTCCGGCATAGATAGATCATCTAACAGGACAAAAATCATATATTAAATGAAAACAATTTTTCAAACACTCTCATCAAGATTTAAAACTAAAGCCTATATGCTTTTCAAATATAACCATAATGCATAATCATTGCAAAAATGGGTAAAATATATAAAATTAGAAAACTCCTTTAATAATCTGAAGTAGCAGCATCTTTTTTTATTGTTGTTCATTGTAATGCTATTTCTCACTTTCCATTTTGTCATTTTAATGTGAAATAACTTGTTTCAGTATCACAAGTTCCACTGATATAAACTGACCAATAGATCATTATCCCCAATTTATAACTGAAGAAACTAAACAGAATCAGAAGGAACTAAGATGCTTCAGAATATATCACTGAGGATAGTTTAATGTTAAATCAATCAATGTAAAAAAAAGAACTCTGGTTCTTACTGACAACACTACTATTAAAGAAGTGCATGCTAGAGGGAAAAAAAAGTTTTACTGTTTTCCTCACATTCTGGAAGAAAACTTCCTGTTTATATAGTCTATTGAAATGCACATTGGTCTCAATTGAAAATATAATCTTCAACCCTTATTAAATTTCCACTTTCCATGTTATAATATCAATAAGCTAGCAAACTGAAAGCACTGATTTTGGTTGCTGAGGTAGACAAGAAGTTCTATTACCTAGTATAAAGAATTGATCATTTTGCACCTCAATTTTCCATCCACTAAATAAATGATTGAGTTGGATCAGATCACTATGTTTTTTTTTTTTTTTTCTAGTTCTGAGTCTTAATATCACAGGAAAAGATCTGCAAAGTAAACACTTTATCTTTCCCTTCTTCCTCTGGTACCTGAACAAATGCTACCAGGGAAGACTGCTCTAGATTTTCCCATTTACCAGTGTCATTAGACTCACTATTTTGTCTTATTCTAAGCTCTACAATTTCAAAACATTTTGAACTTTTAGGATTTCAATACATTTAATTTTTGCAACTTCAATATTATTTTTTATAAGTTTATTTTTACATCATTTTGTACATTTTTTTTTTCATCTCAATTGTAATCCCCGCGGGTTTCCCATCACCAAGTCACCCGTGTGCCATCACCATAGTCCGGTGCACTTCCCTTCCCCCCCCATTTTTGATCCCATTCCCCACTCCACCCCCACAAAATGTCTCTGGTATATGGCTGTTCATTATTCTTATTATTTTCTTGCCTGGTCCATTATACTCCTGCTATGAGTGAAACCATCCAGTATTTTTCTTTCTCTTTCTGGCTTATCTCACTAAGCATGATCTCTTCCAGCTCCATCCAAGTTCAACATTATTTTTTTTAAGATTTAGTTGTTTATGGATACAAGAACTGCGGTACAAGCCATAGGTGTGAGAGGGTGAGAGGATTCACCAGAGGGAGAAGAACAGGCAGACTGACTGACCCACTCCTGAGGGTTAGAGTGGGTGAGACAGGAGAGGTCTGCTCCCCCCCCACCATGGTGGGGGTGGGAGTCGAACTCAAACCGCATTGGCTGCCAGATAGCTTTAGAGTGCTGAAGCTTTAACCTGTTGAGCCACCAGGGAGGCCCATAAATTAACTGTCCAACTACTACAGACTAAAAGTGAAGTTTCTTTTTTGTTGAAGCTATCTTTAGACACAATCTTATTTACTAATCACCATAGATCTTTTTGCTTATTAGCTGAGAAATTCTTTGCAACTAAATCCACGAATTCAGAATTTGCAGCTCTTTCCTTTATTATTCATGTTGTTCACACTGTCTTGACTAGTCTCTCTGCCTAAAAATCCATAATACAAGGACCCCAATGAAGCTTTTTATTTTCCCATAATGACAAGGGAGAAAGGGAAGCAAAATTCAGTCCCTCTTTTCTTAAACCTCCATTCATTTATCTTTTCTCTCTTTGGCATATTCTTAATTCTATGCTTCAAAATTCATGTTTTTTTGTCTTACAAGAACCTCTAAGTCTTTCCTGAAGACATGGCTTCCCTCAATTTCTACCAAGTCAGAGTTACTAGTTTAACAATAATTTACTTGGGATCATAATCCATCTTAAAATTGCTGCACGCGGGGCCCTCCCTGGTGATGCAGCTCGTTAAAGCACAGCACTAAGAAGCTGAAAAGCCACGTCAACATGAGTTTGATCCTTGCCAGGGAGGTGGTCCACATGGCACAGCAGACTTCTCCTGACTTGCCTGCTGCTCCCCTCAGCAGTGTACTTCATCAGTCAGCCTGTTCTGCTCCCCACTCTGTCTCTGGTGAATCCTCTCACCACCTCTGCACCTCTGGCCTGTACTCCAGTTCTGTATGCATAAATAAATAAATCTTTTTTTAAAAAAAATGCTACATATGAAAGGACCCTGTTCCTGTGGTACACTATAACTCTCCAAATTGATGCCATTTCCAGGCTTGAGGTCATTCCGTTGTTTTAATTGAAGATTTGAACACCTACCTCTCAGCATTACTTTCTATTCCAAATCCTGTCTTTATCTTGTATAATTTTAATATCTCTGTGCATGACTCATCTGATTATCTAGATTTTTGGACTCATCAATCATTACCTCTATTTTACCACAGCCAAGCCTTTTAAAAATCAAACTATGAAACTTGTCAGTACCACAAAGTTTTCACATCTGAAGTCTTATCCTGGAACATTATGTTTTCTTCTAAATTCTGCTCTTGCCTTTTTCCTTATCAGTTATTTCTAATATATGCCCTCCTACAAACACTCCAGGACATCAGTTCTATTGTATGCAATGATTTTTCTCCTCTGATAAACATATTTTTTTCAGTTTCTTCTTTTTTAACACTTAAAGTTTTGGTCGACTGCTTCAAACACACTAATCATCTCAATCCATTCATCTTCTTGTCATAAAATTGATCACCATGAAGATAGTCAGGGCATGAATTCATCCAACTATCTACTACTCTATTGAGTTTTGAGATAGTTTTTAGGAGACTAGACTTTTGCAAATGTATAGTGTCTATTTTCATTTGAGAAGTAAAGGGTAAGAACAAGACTATAGTCCATTCTCAAAAAAAAAAATGACTTGTTCAGATCACTTTAAAATTTGGCAATGGCATATCTCTTGGAAAATATATGTGTGGTATTGTTAATGAGAAATTCTTTGTGTATGATTTTTAGCAGGATGGATGTGGTCTATTTAATATTGTTTGTGATAAAAGAACAAAAAACAAAAACATTGGAATCTTCAGAATTTTACATTATGGATCTCCAGAATATATCAGACATCAGTGTACAAAATGGAAATGTTTATGGCTGTTTTAACTCCCCGTTTATTGTTAGTAAAGATTGTAAGCAGTACTTTAATTAACATATCTATAGTATGGGTCATAGTGTGTTAAAGATCTTAAGCAACCATGTCAGTGGTGTTAGACTTGATAATTTGCCTGCAGTTTGGATTAAATGTATCATTCATAAAGAAGAAACAATTGATCATAACAGTCAAAGTTATGTCTGTAACTCTTCATTATCACTGAGTAGAGTCAAAATGTAATTTGACTTCAGTGTCTGCTGTAATTAATCCCTGTCTCATCCCCCCCTTCACTTATCCAAGTCAATATGTGCATTTGAACATTCGGTTAAATTGAAATGTTCAGTTAAATTGAACTGTTTTCAGAGCGCTGGGATTGCCTCTATGATTATGTAGATTAATTCCTTTACATCTTCTAAGTACTGGGATATGATATGTCATGGATGCATTTCCTGGTCTTGGCTAAAATTCTCTTACTTAACTTATGACATCTCCTTCCTTATTTATTTTGTTATTTTCCTTAATAGGCTAAATTTCCATGAAGGCAAGGATTACATTTTCTTGATAATTGTTATACCCCTGGCATATGATTCACATTTAATTATTTATTATATGACATATTTGTTACTTTATTGCATACCACTTGTATCCTTGTTTAGTTCATTTGTGTGTTTCATGATTCCAAGAACAATAGTTTGCAAAAAATAAATTCAAAATAATCAATTATAAGGAATACAAAAACAGCTACTATCTTATTAGTGTTTACAATGGGCTAGACACGATGGCAAGCATGTTACAAGCACTACTTCATGTAATCCTTATATAGCTCCATAAAGAAATTGTTATTTTTATCCTTCTTTTACATATGAAGAAACTGTGATTTAGCAGAGTTTACCTGTTTTTTCAAAATCAACTCTACAATTGGAATTTAATTCTAGACTCTATGTTGACTATATAAACTGCATTTACTAAATGTTTATAAATTCAATAAAAACAGAGTAAGGGTATTCCTGGACTTGATTATTCTAAAATCTTTGAGTAAGATGAAGCGTTAAGAATAGCTAATTATTATTACCTTGCATTTCTTTTCCCAAAATGATACTGGAAGAAGTTCAGGTGACAAATGAGTCTTCACAATCCTAGGAGATTCCATTTGTTTTAATTGTTTTACTCCTGATATTTTAAAAATTAAAGGTTAGACAACTTTATAAACAAAAAATATTTATTTGTATTTTTATAGATATTTTAAAATTTATTGTACTATAATAATAAATATGCAAAAGAAGTCTATATAGATGAAATTATAGAACAAAATGATACCAAAATAAATGTCACTACTTCAGAAACATCATTACTAACATTTTGTTAAGTAGCTTTTCATTTAAATATAGCTGTATGTTTAAACTCATAGTACCCATACACAGATGTGATTTTTATTACCTTATAATTATCTCTTTTCCTCAATATAGTATACTGAAACTGCGATATAAAAATGTTTTCTAAAATTTTTGTTGATTTCATTGTTAATATAGCTTAACTTATTTTGTTGATTAACATTTATTTTGCTTCTAATTTTTCACAATACTAGACATTTATCATGAATATTTTTGCACATATCTTTGAAAAACTTATGACTTTTTTCCTAGTGACTACAATATTATCACATACCGCCAATAGAAAGATAAATGCTCACATATTACTAACTATACTGTAGACATATCAGTTATCCTTAATCATCTTATTCCCGATGAATACCATGTAATACCATCAATTTAAGTTTCATTTTACATGCTTTCTACATAGAAGACATAATCTCAATACCATTCTTGCTTATAATTTTTTTCTCTGCACCATCTATCACTACAACTTAAAATATATATATATATAGTTTTAAAAAATCAACTTTAACATTACCATTTAGCATATCTTCTTTTCTGCATTCCAGGAAAGGTATTCGATTAAAAATAGCATCTTTGCACTTTTCCACATCACCTTCTTTATAGATCATGTCTACTATTTCACTAATCCAAGTTGTACCTGTAAAAATTAAGCAAAGTGGAGTCTCCCGATGACCATGCATGGCTGATCACAGGAGTGTGGGTGTAATATCATTTGAAAGGATCAGAATAGCCACTGAACTCAGAAATATGTCTTCTGATTTTTAATCTCATAGTACCCAAAAAATATACTAAGTAAATAAAGATAATAATTGTAGTATGACATGACAATGGTTAGAGTCCAAATTTATCCATGATTATGGGGCCCAATGGAGGACTCTGGATATTTTGGCGGTAGGTGTGGCATAGTTACATAGCTCTGAATAGGTCTGAGCTTATTCCCCTAAATCATATACAATATTGTTGGCCAATGTTATCTCAGTGCAATTAATTAATTTAAAATATTGATACATTTTTAAAAATTGTGATATCTTACAAGTTCACAATTTGGATCTAAATTGAATTTAAACTGAACATAAATATAAACTTTGACATTGCACCTAAAAAATAAGGAGTCTTAAATACCAGCTAATGCATTCAAGTATGCTTTCAACTGCATGCTTTACTAAAATCTTTCTTATGCTTCAAGTTATGTACTAGTTCAGAAGACATAGAAAATAATACATCTGGACCTCTTCCGACAGGGGGCAAAGACCCTTAAAAAGTAAAAAGCAATTTTAAATAATTATAACACTTCTTTTTTCTTAAGGTTATAAGTAGACATACAATTTTAAAGAACTGCAAAAGGGAAACATTTAACATTAGTTAACCTAATGTTCATCCAGACAGGGAAGAGAGGTGAAGAACAATGTTAGTTTGTGTATTTAAATATTTTAGATCTTTGAGTATTTTAAATATTTAAGATATTTAAATGCTAAATGGAATATTGAAGTATTTTAAGTATTTTAGATATTTAAATGCTAAATGGAATTACCAGATAGACAAGTCTGGATTAGACCTTTCTGATTGTTAAATACCTATTAATTAATAAGTTGAGATCATCTGTAACTATGATTAATAAGTTGAGATCATCTCAGGGAATGAGATTGCTTTAAAATTAGAATTTAGTGATTTAGGGCCCTCCCTGGTGGTGCAGCAGTTTGAAGCACTGCACTAAGAAGCTCAAGGCCACTTCCGCATGAGTTCGATCCCTGCCTGCCCCTTAGGAGATCCACATGGCGTGGCAGACCTCTCCTGGCCCGCCTGCTGCTCCCCTCAGCAGTGAGTGTACTTCATCGATCTGCCTGTTCTGCTTCCCACTATGTCTCTAGTGAATCCTCTCACCCTCCGCATCTCTGGCCTATACCCCGTTCTGTATAAATAAATCTTTTTAAAAAAAAAAATTAGAATTTAGTGATTTAAATAGAGGATCTGGCTAAAAAAGACACTTTTAAATCTGTCAAAATTGCTTATACTTAGACAATAAAGACAATAATGATGTAATATTAATGCAGTTATTCATTTTAAATTTATTTGTATTACAAAATTCACCAATCTATGCTACATATTTTAAAAAATGTATCCACAGTGTTAATGCACTGTTTAAATTACTGGAACTTATGACATTCTCAGAAGAGAGTTATAATACTCTATTTTTCTTTGTCTTAATCAAAACTACTACATCAGTCATTATTTAATATGGATAATGAGTATAGAATAAGTGAACTATTTAATATTTACCTTGAAGATGAGTTTGTCATTTGTAGGTGAAAAGCAACTCTGAGTTAACAAGGAGACTTACCAGATTTGGGATATGTGGCAATGACAATGTCATCAGGCCTTGCTTGGAATGTCTCCACATCAGACCAGTATTTGAGAAAATCCTTGTACATTAGAATTCCCTGTATTCTGCCAAAGTTTTCATAATAGTCAGACTTGGAAGAATCCATTAGAGTGGTACACTGCAAAAAAAAAAAAACATATATTTTCCATTTTGCATGTACGTTAAAATGTTTAAACATTAGTGACAGCTCTGTATCTTGAGCTCTCTTTGGTGTCTGGTGTGGATCAGCTGTTATGCAGATAAAGTAGTCATATGAAAGATGTAGCAAATCGTGGTGCATTGAGAGTTTCTAACCCTATTAAGGAGATCAATCTAACATATAAAAGAATAAGAGTATAAATAACTACAAAGTAAAATGTTTAAAACTGTAAAAATGTGTGAAACACTTACATTACCATATTTATATATATTAAGTTCCATGATGAAGGAAAATCACACAGTTTATGTGTCAAAATTTACCAGGCATGTTAAAAAACAGGAAGCTTAGAAATACATTATTTTGGCCAAAACCATTTTATTTAGTACAAACATTAAGGAATTATAAAGATCAGTGATAATTTTGATACTTATTGCCAGATCTACTTAGTTCCTAAGTATATTTCATTTAATGCATTTAAAGGCTTGGTGAGTAGGTTTAAAAGATGAAATTGATGGCATTGGAATAGATAAACCTAAGCCACAGGTTCTTAAGGATACAAGATTCTTCTGTGATAGCTAATATTACCTGTAATTTCCTCACTCATTTGATTAGTAGTTACTGGGTATTAAAGAGCCTATTCAACTATAAGTACTTGATTTATATGAACTTATATTCCTATTATTCTAACACCATATGATAATGTAGAGAAATCTGACCTCTGAAATCACAGGAACAGTACACATTGTATGAACTATCGTGGATTAAAGCAGGGAAATATTTGCTTGATTTATATGAACTTATATTCCTATTATTCTAACACCATATGATAATGTAGAGAAATCTGACCTCTGAAATCACAGGAACAGTACACATTGTATGAACTATCGTGGATTAAAGCAGGGAAATATTTGCTATCAAAAATCCCCTAGAATGTATGTTACAAATATATAATAATCAGGACAAATTTATAGTTAATAATCTGCAAATGTCTACTATGTGTTTTTTTCCATGAGTATGACATTCATTTCATTTTGGTCCCAGATTGCATGCTAACAGAAGCGCAAATAGATTTATTTATTTTTAACCAGAGAAAGGCTTTAGGAACCAAGAATACTAGTTATGGTTGTTTTTAAAGGGCAAAGAATCCTAGTCCTTAAAGGCAAACTCAAATCTTTCAAAATTTCCCTGTCAGGTATGTTAGATACAATCTCACCCAAATTATGAAGTTTAATAAGAAGTCAGTTTGTCCCTAAAACTTTCTTCTTACTCTGAGAAAATAGATCTCTCACCAGAAGACTGGCATGAAGGTTACTGCTTGCTCAGTCTATTGATTTCCTTTATTCTTTTCAACAACTTTCTTGGTGTTCTGCCAAGCTTGCAAAAACTTGCTGACAGTCGTATGGAAGCAACTGATTTATGATAAGACAGTTGGCAGGCTTCTGGAAGTACCTCCATCATCAATGATCAGTTTTGGCGCATTAAACTAGTTACCATATAATAAAGTTTCTTGGTTTTTCAACTTTTCTTGGCAAGTTATTTCATTTCATAATGCAAGGAATCACCCTATAGTTATACTCTTTTTTATAAAGACATATTTCAGTTAGAAACTGTTAGTTTCTTTATAACAGTGCTAGGTCATTGCTATCCAGAAACACCAAAATAAATAGTTAAAACTGTGATTCATCTGTTGAATTTCATTCAGACCATTTTTTCTTCTTTTGTGTCACCTTTCCTCCCTCTATTTCTTTTTCTTTTTCCCTTTCTATGTCCCTTTCTCCTATACCCCAAATTTGCCTTCCATCTAGCAATGCTGTGGGAATACTATCTCATTCCCAGTAACAGTGTTAAATGTTAGGATGATGAATATGGATGAATGGTGTTTACTTAGTCCTTACCATTTCAGACATGCCTGAATTTGGATAAAGTGACCCAAGCAAGGAATATCCAGCTTTTGTATAACATTCTACTCCAGATCTCAACACTGTATCATGGTAGGTACTCAAACATATTCAGTAAATTCAATTGCTACATCAAATCTCTCTGGGGTCCTTGTTTCTACTAAGGAGCCCTAGTCTAAATATTTACTATTCTGCTAATTTACTTGTCAGTGATACACAAAATACTAAGATTTCTGTTGTAGTTATCTGAAGTCTCTCACTTATAGTAGGAATATTTGCAAGACCCCTGATAACAACTGACTTCTGACCTATTTCACAGCAGTAAACACCAGATTAGAAGTCATTTTCCACTCTAGCTATTTCTGCAAATCCCTGTAGGATTTATAGGGTGATTATGACACTGTAGTTTTTGTTAAAACTCTTTAAACAAAAACACAACACTATATAAATGCAAGATATGTTGACATATGATTTTAAAACTCTAAATGCTTTCCACTAAGTTAATAAAGTATGGTAAAGACTATATCCTCCCTGTATTTCCTTTTGCAACAGTTTTGTGTTATGCAATTTGCATTATTTCCTATAGCTAAAATTTAAATATTAATGATCAGTAATAACAGTAAAAATACAACCTGTGTAGTTGATCCTGTGAAAGAAATTGGGTGATGTAGTAGTTTTCTTCAAATCTTCACCCAGGTTTTAACCTGCAAAAATATGAGAACCACGTCTGCTTTTGTAATGTTTCTGGTGAGCTTTTATTCTGAAGGCCAGATCAGGAGGAGGAGACTAATCTGTGGGGCTTGGCTTTCTGAAAAACCATGATGCAATAAAGTAATACAGAGATAGACACATACCTGTGGAAGCATTTAGCTACACAATCATTCATACAGAGATCTAGAAAGCCCGCGGTGTTAGTTTTCAATTTTGGCTCATAATCAAATTTCTATATTTTCTAGCAGTAAGCAATTGTGGGAAGGGGTGCAGAGGAAGTGAAAAGGAAGATGAAGAGCAGTATTTGGAGTATAATACAAGAGAGCTTGGAAAGGTGGAGTCCCTTACTCACTGACTAATGAATAATAAAATGGATGAAGTTGAGCTTCAAAAGAATAAACTTGCTGAAGGAATAAGAGGAGAGGAGAAAATGACAAGTAGTATGAAGGAAGCCAGAGGAGGAAATCTTGAGTCAAGAGACCTCTGTTAGTTTACTGTGTCCTGTCAAAGAAGGCTTTGTAGTATTTCCTTGTGTTTTAACAAATCATTTGAAAAACATTCCATTTCAAATCTTTGCCTTTAACTTTATTAGTCCTAGAAATCAAAAATAGATGACAGCTATGGAAAGAATGTAAACATACTCACCTTTATTGTTTAGAACCGTCACTTCTCTCTGGTGCTATTCACTCGTTTAATGGCACTGTGAGCTGTTTCTTGATAAAGTTAAACACTAATACTGAAATTTAGATAAATTAAGTGAAAAACAAAAAGAACCTTTCCGGATTTGGTAGAAAGATGAGACCTCCACCTTATATCTTTTCATGTTTCTGCACCTTATCTGTCTAGGAAATTCTCCCTTACAGGAAATCTTTCCTCCCCATCCCTTCTCTAACTCAGTTATTTGAATGTTTTATTAGTTAACATTCCTAGTCAGTTCATTAGTTTACAACTACACTGAAAGTCTTCCCTTATCTATTGCAAGACTGAATATCCCTAGAGTGACCTTCAAATCCTGTACTTTCTCCTATTTAGCATTAAATACCACATGCTATAATTAAAATTTACTAGTCCAGCTTTCTCCCCTGTGTAGACTAGGCATTAAATACACATTTACTGAATGAAAAGAAACTAGTGTCTTCAAGAAAAACAAGAAATTAAGACTACCATACTTGCTAGTTATAGAGGTCATTAATATGCAGCCCTAGTCAAAGTAAAAGGTTTCCAGGAAATGGGGCTTTTCAAGATAGAAAACTAAGGTAGAGGGCCCTCCCTGGTGGCACAACAGTTTAAAGCACAGCACTGCAAAGGTAGCTGCACTCACTTCAGTGAGTTCAACCCCCAGCCCCAAATCAGGGAGCTGAGCCACATGGCTCAGCAGACCTCTCCTGATGCGCCCACTGCTCCCCTCAACAATGTACATCCTTGATCTCCCCACTCTGTCTCTAGTGAATCTTCCCACTGCTCCTGCTCCTCTGGCCTGTACCTCAGTTCTGCATGCATAAGGAAATAAATCTTTAAAAAAAGAAAAGAAAATTGAGGTAGAGCAAGAGTCACCATGACTTGACTTCAAAATTATACTTTATATTATTTTTTTTTATGTAGTGGACTGTTTTATCTTTTAGCTATTTCACTAATAGCTAAATAGCATAGTGATTTAAAACATTTCATCATTATGCAAAATGTACTGTGGACTATATTTTTAAGCCTGTTGCTTTGCTTCACTAAATATTTTTATTAATTTTTAAAGAAGAATGAACCTGTGAGACTTTTTTCTTTACTGTTTGTCAAAAATATTCTTTCATCTGAAAAGTCAGGAAATGAGCAGAAGGTAGCCTTCCTATCATCTCTCCTACGTTCACTTGTAAACAATTGCTTGCAGCCATGACACAAATGCTTCTAAATCATTTCATGTTGAAAGTCAACAAAGTCCAAAACATAGTTAGCCTTACAAAATCTTCTAAATGTTAAAGACTCATTTGCTGATTAAAGTAGATTAAAAAAAAAAAAGTCACCTTAACCATGTTTCTTCTCTATTAGCAATGAGTACAGAAGTTAAATGTTTGAACTCTTGAGTTAAGCTTACTTTATTTGACAATCAAAAGAAGATCCTACAGTGTTTTATAACTGAACAAGATTTGAATACTAATAGTGAAAAAATAAGGATCAGTGTGACCACATTTTCTAGAAATGTTTTGGTTTTACAAAAATATTGAAAGATAACACAGAGAGGTCAAATATATGTGTGTGTGTGTGTGTGTGTGTAAGTAAAAAACCAATGTTGATAAATTATTAATAAATAAAGTTAATTTTTTACATAAAAGTTCATTTTTTGATTGCATAATTCTATGGATGGTAATAAATAACTGTTATGCATCCACCATTATGGTCATATATCTCCGTTTCACCCCACTCCCCCCCAAACTCTTGTGTGCAATGTATTCATCCTAACCCCTAACCTCCAAATTCCTTTGACAACCACTAATCATTTTACTGACTATAATTTCCCTTTCCTAGAATATTATATAGCTGGAGTCAAACAGTATTAGTATTAAAAACAATTTTCAACCAAGTAAATTTAAAGATCTTATTGACTTTACTAAACCATTTATGAATCAGGCAGCATACTGATTAACTAATAGAAGTGTACTATGAGGAATTATGCAAAATAGAAATATTTGTATCAGAAAGAGAATGGGACTGGTTAGCAACAAAGTAAATGAAAGATTATTTCAGGCAAAGCCACCATCCTTTTTTAGCACTAGCCTTTGAAACGGTCTTCTTTGACTTAGCATATATATTTAAGGAGTTAAACTCCTTTGGTGGACAAAACAACCTCTGTTAACATGCCAGGTTATAAGGGTTCACAGACCCAAAAGATAAAACTCACCCTCCTTCCCATCCCTGAAGTGTCTTCAGATGACTGGAGATCTAGAAGAGGTATCAGGATATTCATGTGTAACATATAGCAGTCTTACACTGAATTCCTATATCAAAAAAGAGCTTGCAAACACCATTTCAGGAAGAGCACACATGGATCTGATCATCCCGCATGCCAATGACACATTGTGCTCATAAGCTGCACAATGAAAGTTCCAAAACAAATCTGTAGGTTGGGACGATTGTTCTAGTCACCTGGGAAACTCCTCATAGAAGGGGGGGAAAGATAATTTTTTTAAAAAAAGGTAATGTAAGCCCTCCCTGGTGGCGAAGCAGGTTAAAGCACAGAACTAAGAAACTAAAGCCACTTCGCAAGAGTTCCATCCCCGCCGGCCCCAGAGGTGACCCACATGGCACTGCAGACCTCTCCTGACCCACCTGCTGCTCCCCTCAGCAGTGTGCTTAGTTGATCTGCCTGTTCTGCTCCCCACTCTGTCTCTGGTGAATCCTTTCACCACCCTGCACCTCTGCCCTGTACCCAGTTCTGTATGAATAAATAA
>NW_004567113.1:21969086-22008582 GCF_000260355.1 Condylura cristata | reverse complement strand
CCCCTCAGCAGTGTACTTCGTGGATCTGCCTGTTCTGCTCCCCACTCTGTCCCTGGTGAATCCTCTCACCCTCCGCATCTCTGACCTGTACCCCAGTTCTGTATGAATAAATAAATCTTTAAAAAAAAAATCCCTGGGGGAAGCTTTTAAATAAAAATCACCTTACTCATGTGATAATAAATATATATTTTCCAAACACCTAGGGAAAACTAGTTTCCCCCCTCCACTCTTTTCTCAAATTTGGAAATGTAATCAATCTTTGAAATGGAAACACCCAGGAAAGGGAAACTACATAACCTCAGCTACAAGAAAATAAATTTAAACACTTTTTAAATTTTGAATTGCTATACAATTTTGAGGTTTTAGGATTTATTAAAAATTAATGATTCTAAAAATAAAATATAAATGTATATAAACAGTTGAAAGGAAAACAAAATAAAATGTGTTTCTGAATGAAAAAAATGAAAGAACACAGATTTTTCTTTTGGCAAAAAATAACTTAAAATTATCAGTTCAAGAAATAAAGGATAGGATAAACTAAATAAATGCACTAAGTTATAGAAAGTGCAAAAGTAACAGAGGTTCATGAAGCAAGGTTTATTTCAGGCAAGATGGCCTTTCTGCTGTAATTTACTGTCAATCTGGCTAATGTTAATTCATTTATTTATTAGCTAAGAAGAATGTAGAGAGTTAGGAAGAATCTTTCCTCTTTCACAAATGTTTCTTAGAGGCAATGAACCAAAGTCTGGTTCATCAGGATAAAGTTTTGAATATCTAAAGCTACAGCAAGTACTTATGTTAATATACTGCAATTGTTAATTTCTTCTCTGACATCTACTGTCAGTTTCTATGTTTTCAACCATCTCCTAGGAAAGGACTCCATTTGTAGTCTTAATCCACCCCTTTCCTTCCACAATTTCTGAACTAAATATCCCACTCTCTTGAAAAATCACGTGCAGGGAGGAAGAAAAAAGATGATACACTTACTTTTTTCTAAGGATTTATTTTGGCCCTCCCTGGTGGCGCATTGGGTTAAAACACAGCACTAAGAAGCTTAAGCCACTTCAGCATGAGTTCCATTCCTCACTGCCCCAGAGGAGATCTACATGGTGAGGCAAATCTCTCCAGACCCGCCAGTGGCTCCCCTCAGCAGTGTACTTCGTCGATCTGCCTGTTCTGCTCCCCTCTCTGTCTCTGGTGAATCCTCTCACCCTCTGCATCTCTGGCTTGTACCCCAGTTCTATATGTGTAAATAAATAAATCTTTAAAAATAATAACTTATTTTTATTATAAGAGTATCTGTTTGGGTTAAACTGTGTCCCTCCAAACTAAATGTTAGTCTTAATCTCCAGTACCTCAGCATGATCTTACTTGAAAGTAGGGTCGGTATGGATGTAATTAGCCCAGATATGATGATATAATTGCAGGTGGATCCTTAATCAAAATTTAGGATGTCAATAAGAAGACAACATGAAGACAAGTAGAGATTAAAACAATGTAGTTGCATGCCAAGGAACATCACTGATCAAGGGGAACTGCTAGAAGCTAAGAAACAAGAAGAGATTCCACCTACAGTTTCAAAATCCCTGTTAATACCTTGATTATTGAACTAGCCTCCAGAATTATAGAAGAATAAATTTCTATAAGCTTTCTAGTTTGTGGTACTTTGTAATGGCAACTGAGTTCAAGTCAAATTCATCATGGTCAATAGTGTCACAAGGTTGCAAATAAAGGGAGAGGAAGAATCAACATAGTTATCTATTGTCAAAAATTGAATTTCAGAGTTCTCTTACTAAAAAATAACATAATACAGCTCAATCCATGTTGTTGCAAATGGCATGACTTTATCCTTTCTGATTACTGAGTAATATTCCATGGTGTAGATATACCACATCTTCTTGAACCAGTCATCTATTTTTGGGCATTTGGGTTGATTCCACATCTTCCCTATTGTAATCAAAACTGAGGTGAGAAGAGCACATGGGACTATGGTGATGGCATATGGGCGAAGTGGAGGTGGGAAGTCCATGGGGATTACAACTGAGAGGGAAAAAATGTACAAAATGAAGAATAATATATATATATATGGAAAAAATAACACAATACAGGACAGTAAATGAGAACAGATTTGTTAGTAGACTGCCTGCTCTTCTTATGAGATGAGTGACAGGATAATTATCATGGTTTTATTGTTGTTGCTATTATTATTGTGGTAGCCGTACTATAAGCATTGTTTTCTTTTTCCATTTAAGTAATGTTGGCTTACATTATAACTGGTATTTTGAAAATATAAAGTACCTCTACTTTGCTATAGTCAGTGTACACCAATAGTCCCCCACCAAGAAGAGAGAACAATGCACTATGGTGGGGGGTAATTATCTAAAGTCCTATTTCATTTTCTTATTTCTTTATTCTTTTTTGTCATTACTTTGTTTTTTGAATTCTCTAAGTCATTTTATTTTATTTTTGTCAATTTTTTTTTATTGAGGTAAAGTAGGTTTACTTTTTGAAAAACTCCTGTTCCAGGGGATGTGCATTGAAATTTTTTTATTTCACACTACCCCAGCAATGCCCCAAATATCTTCCGCTATGTTCCATGGGGCCTTTCCCTCCCAACTTTGACCTATGTCTTCTTTTTATGTAGAATGGGAAAAATACAAAACTTTTTGTAAGCATGCTTTTTAAGCTGCAAAACATCATCATGCTATTTTAATTTGTGCAAACACTGACTGAACATATGAGTGAGTGAAGATGTATGAGAGGACACAAAGAACTCCATGTTCTTTTTTTGCTGACTTGTTAGAACACACTGTTGTTTCTGTCTCATACTTCCCTCTACCTTGTTCAGGGAGGAAAAAACAAATTAGATTTAACTTGCCAGAGACAGTAACTTTGAATTTTTGCTGTCTATTATTTATCAAAAACCTGGTTATAATAAGCATTTTTTATGAAGAACTGTTTGAAAGGAGTGAATTCTATTTGTTCCTCTGGATATTTAAAATATTACCCATGGATGAACCCAAGGGCTATGAACCGAGATTGAATTAACTTGCCTCTTCACAGAATAATTTCTCCTGAAGCAAGTATTCATGTAAGTGTGTGATGGAGTGATTTAGATCTCCAGCTCTAGACTTAGGAAAGACTTGAATTAAATCAAGTTCTGTCACTTATTCATTGTGGCCTTGTGTTATATACTTAAACTTCGTAGGTGTATAAGCAGGGTTCATTAAGTTACTTTCTTATGGAGTTTCTAAAAGATCTAGTAATTTGCATACTTGATAAGTTCATTAGTGTCTGAATCCCCTTCAGTGTATGTTCCCAGGATAATGTTCTAAGTTCTACAGACTGTGGACTCAGAAAATAAAAAAAGGGGAAAATCTACATTTTGCTGTGTTGAAAAATATCTATTTTCACCCTGCCATTCAACGATTCTTGTTCATTATAAAGAATACTGGGATCAGAAACAAAGAAATGTCAAAAAGTCAACAGACTGACTCCATATCATGTCTGGAAGTTACAAGAAGGAGCATGAGATAACAGTCTGACTACGTGGGCACCTGTAAGAATTTTACAATATGTATTTCAAATGACCTTTGCTCTTTGTATCTTTTCAAATACACATAGCTTTGACTGAATTAGCTTTGTAAATGTCAAAGTATTATTTTGAAGTTATCAAGTATGTTTTTCCTTTACCAATTAACTAAGCTTGTTAGAAACCCTCATTTGGTTAACTAAAAATGCTAGAAATGAAAAAGATATCTTCCTTTATTTAGAAAGTTATTATGAATTTTTATTCAGTATATGCAATTTACTTATAAAAACCAAGACCAAAACTCCAAAGATATAGATGTGTTACTTTGAGAAATATGATAATTGTTCTCATGTTCTCATATACCAGGGTGCTCAGTTTAGTTCTAAATAACTTATTTAATAAATTTCTCTTTTATTCAAATGTTGAATTTGCTTCACTAAGGTGGCTTTTGCAATCAACAAGAATTATCCACTCAACAGTTTGTAATTTTGAAAAATGCTCCATCCCCTTTGGCCACAGATGATGAAAGGATAGGCAGACATTCCCTCAAGAAACGAGAACCAGATTATGTGTTGGAAATCTGACCCTAACTTTTCTAGATAATTTTGGAGTAGTTTCAGAGCATGCAAATAAATCTACCAGAATAAGCAAATTCCATCTGCATTGTAAAGTGAAGCATAGAGAGACACAAACGGAGATACGAGAACAGCTTTTATCTTGGGTCTCCAATGCCTTTTCTTGAGATTCAAGACTACCTTCATGAGAAAATGGTGCATCTGGTTTCAAAAGCTGTATATTTACAACATAAACTTCATTAACTATTAATTCATTTTATTTTCTGAAGTGAAAATTAAAAATGGATAAAATTAAGCATAAAAGAAAGATCATGAGTGTGATTTGCACATTCTTGCAAAATATATTTTGTGATAAAACCAAAACAAGCAATATTCTGTGCGATCCAGTAATTAAACGCCTTAAATGGAAACCAAGACATATAGAATTAATTGTTCTCTAAATAAAGTAATTCTCTTAGTTACTTGATTTGTTCTCATCTAGCATAAATTCATCAGAACTTTCAATTGAAACATCTCTAATTGCAAAAATCAATTTACAATCACTTTAAAAAACTGAATTGTAGCTAAGCAAGAATATAATTCCACTCAAAAGGATTTAACAGATGATAGTATAATGAAGCTAGGATTTGTAAAGATACAAACATATTAAGGAGCTAACATGGAAAGTGAGGCATACAGACTTACTGCAGTAAGAAATTAGCACCACCCCTGGTTGATGGGGCAGGAAGAAGGGAATTACCCATAGAGCTATGGAAAGAACCACCTGGCAGGAGATTCTAACTATGTTGTGCTTGTTGACTTTTCTATATGATCCATAGGATCAATAAGCCTAGGTAAAACACAGCTTGCATTTTTTAAAAAAGATTTATCAATTTATGCATACAGCACTGGGATACAGGCCAGGGGTGCAGGGGTGGTGAGAAGATTCACCAGACACAGAGCAGGGGTGGTGAGAGGATTTACCAGACACAGAGAGGGGAGCTGAACAGGCACTGACCAAGTACATTGATGAAAGCAGCAACCGGCCCTATATGAGAGATCTGCTGTGCTCTCTGGGTCTCCTCTCTGCCGGGATCCAACTCTAGCTGAAGCAGCTGCGACTAGTTTCCCAGTGATGCATTTTAACCTGTTGTGCCACTAGGGAAAGCCCTGTATTTTGTTTTATTAACTAATTTATGAAGAATTCTCTTTTTTTTAAAATATTTATTTACTCATACAGAACTGGGGTACAGGCCAGAGATGTGGAGGGTGAGAGGATTCACCAGAGACAGAGCGGGGAGCAGAACAGGCAGATCAACGAAGTACACTGCTGAGGGGAGCAGCGGGCGGGTCAGGAGAGGTCTGCCTCGCCATGTGGATCTCCTCTGGGGCAGGCGGGATCCAACTCATGCGGAAGTGGCTTCAGCTTCTTAGTGCAGTGCTTTAACCCGCTGCGCCACCAGGGAGGGCCGAAGAATTCTTATAAGGATGAGTTTGTGTTTTCTTACGGAGTCATAGCATCTTTCAGTTATAAAAACCTTAGCTTGGGGCTCTCCCTGGTGGTGCAGCTGGTTAAAGCACAGCACCAAGAAGCTGAAGCCACTTCAGCATGAGTTTGATCCCCTCCCGGAGGTGATCTCCTGACCCTCCCACTGCTCCACTCAGCAGTGTACTTGGTCACTCGCCGGTTCTACTCCCCACTCTGACTCTGCTGATCCTCTCACTGCCCCTGAACCTCTGGCCTGTATTCCAGTTCTGTATGCATAAATAAATAAATCTTTAAAAAAAAAAAAAAACCCTTACCTTGCATTTTCTACAGGCGTCTTAATTATTGTCATTTAAGTCTTAAATGGTTACAATAATATAGGGGGAATATTTCTTCTTTGTTTTTGTTATTATTGTTGCTTTTGTGAATACTTGCTTTTCTCCAAAATCTCTTTTAACAAGTGGTTCCATGATTAATTACATGTTCTTACCCTTATAGTTTTATTTTAGAATGAAACTTTAACCAGTGAGTATACCTCTTGCCCAGCTCTTCAATTCTTCATCTCACATTTGGCCAATCTCAACCCAAGCAAACAGGTTGATATCAAGTGTGTTTTTTAAGTAAGAGACAGATATAGCATTGCAGCAAAAGAAGGATATGAACCTGACAATTGTAAAAGAAGCAATGAAAAACAGTTTCCTAGAAATAATCACTCATTAATTTGCATGCATTCTTTTTTGGTATGTATATATTTAGATCATCTCAAATATACTGTAGGAAGAGATACATGAATACATAAACATAAATCCTTTCAAACGTTGAATATTTAAGACCTTGCTGTATTTTCATTTTCTGGGAAGGGTTTGAGCAAAACTGATGCAATCTTAAAGAAAAGGTCACATATATGTGACACACACACACGTGTGTGTGTATCAGCATTTTGAGGGTAAAAAATTAAACCTTTTCTTAACTATACATTACATTCCTATATAAAGAATTATAGTAATTATGTTAAAGACTGTCATTTCATCAACCTCAGAATTTCCTGACTTTAGATTATATTCATATCAAAGAATAAAATTATTCACGGACTTGTTAAAGACAGGCAGATTTTACTTAGGAATACTGCAGTAGGTAGAGGGATTTCTGCAATGGGAATTTTAGGGAAGAGAGATTGGGCACAGTTTTGAACATAGCAAGGAAAGGTGGATATTTACGTGTAAAGAACAAATTGGGGACTGTAGGAGGTGGTTAATGGGTGGACATTTTTTGACATGTCAGGAAGTAATCCTTTGCTAAATTGGCCTAGCAACAATCTTGTGGACAGTAGACTATGGATATTAACTATTACATAGGGGGAGGGTGAAAAATTGGATTAGAAACTGAAAGAGATTAGATATTAAGCATGAAGGGCTCTGATCAAGTGACTTAACTATATTGTTAAGATTCTTGCTCAAACTAGACTATGTGCATTGCGATGAAGCCCAAAATCAAGCTTGGTCTGACAGAAGGCTCAGAAGAGTCTGATTCAATAGGGTGCTAATCTTTGTGGTGGGCAGTACAAGATCATGCTGCTCTCTAGTGGCACAGA
Organism: Condylura cristata; assembly: GCF_000260355.1. NCBI lineage: Eukaryota > Metazoa > Chordata > Mammalia > Eulipotyphla > Talpidae > Condylura > Condylura cristata. The sequence goes on along the minus strand of NW_004567113.1, from coordinate 22,001,419 downwards.
TCAGTATCTGCAGTTAGGTTGACCAAGCAACATTAATTCATTTTTCTAATCTCTGACTTACAGTACAATAAAAATCAAAAATAATCAGAAGGGTTAAAAGTAATTGATTTTATTAATTTTCTGAAATTTTAGTTTCTAAGAGGATGAAAGAATATCTCATTTTCTATGCAATTCAAGTAATTAAAAAAATTAATTCTTAGTATAAGCTAAGTACCAGACATTGTGTTAGTCCTTGAACACACAAAGTTCAGTCAGAGATAGATCTTACATTCAAGGAATCACATTCTTTTAGTGCTATTTGCAGTATGTGGGAAAGTATAGTAAAGTACAAAGGATATACAGAGGGAAATAAATATCTTCATTCCACCCTTGACCAATTTCAGATAAAGGATTTTCATTTACAGTATCATTCTCCTGTTTATTGAATTAAGCTTGATTGAGCTTGGTAGAGAAGAAAGTTTTAAATTATTCTCATATGAAGATTATTCCTCCAAGAAGTTGTACTATAGTCACTGTCTTCTATAACCTTTTCCATTATTATTATTATTATTATTATTTTAAGTTTCAATGTTTTATTCTCACTCTAACAACATGGTAAACTTTATAGAATCTAACTATAATTTAACAATCTAATTTTTCACCCATGATATGCACCATTATTTCTTCTGCCCGATGTATCCACCCCACCAATATGGCTATTTCTTATCTTACAACTTTAAAAAATCTTCCCACGTAAATTCCAAACCATACCTTTTTGTAAATTTTTTTTCTTTATAACATTAAAAGAATGCTCCCTGATGGCTCAGCAGGTTAATGCGTAGCACTAAGAATCAAAAGCCACTTCCACATGAGCTGGATCCCCGCCTGCCCCAGAGGTGCCCACATGGCGCGGCAGACCTGTCCTGACCCGCCCGCTGCTCCCCTCAGCAGTGTACTTTGTCAGTCTGCCTGTTCTGCTCCCCACTCTGTCTCTGGTGAATCCTCTCACCGCCCCTGCACCTCTGGCCTGTACCCCAGTTCTGGATGCATAAATAAATAAATAAATCTTAAAAAAAAAAAAAAAAGACTGCTAACCACATAGTAGCTCTTCTTCCTTGGTCACTACACTGGCACTGGGAACTTCCTCTGCACTTGAGAGGAACTGGAAGAGCTCCTTACATATACCTCAAATTTGTCTTCTTTAGGATCAGCTCCATTTTTCTAATCATTCTCTTTAAAGGGGAAATCCTGCTTCAAAAAATGAAAAGTCAGAGAACCCTACCACTAAACCTCAACCCTCTTACCCACTGATTTACAAATATCACCACTATCAAAGATTCCCCGCCCAAACTATTTTCTCTTGTTGTAATAAGGATCAGATCTTAAAAGTGCTAACTCCCATTTGTGTAGAGAATTTCATTTACAACTCAAGCTCAATTTTATATAATCTCAACATGGTTTTACCAGGGAGAATTTGTGTTATAACAATATAAGCATACAATTCAATTAGCAAAAAAGAGCATACCACAAAGATGAGGTCTGGGAGACCTTAGGGAGAACCATGATTGGAGTCTCATACTTCGCTTGTAGCTTCAGTTCTTCAGGGAGGTGAGTTCAGTTTATTCTGGTAGAGCCTCTGAAAGCAGATGTCTCAGGACGTTAGAGGCATGGAGCCCCAAGATTCTTAGAATGGCTAATGGCTTAATTCAGTTCACATATACACATGCATATATGTAAATATACATACACACACATATATACAATACACACTGTGTGATATGTGATATATGTGATGTGTATGTTAGGTATTATTATACATAATTCAGTTCACACAGTTCATATATATGTGTGCACTTTTAGAAGTGTGGTGTGAGGGCTACCTGTTATTTTTATTTAGTCTTCACATCTTTGCACAGGTAGTCTTTTATATTTTCTTCCTTCATGTCTCTGTTTATTAATGTTTTTGTAAGTGGTTACTTTTTAATTGATTATTTACGTCATTCTAACCCAACTGCTTTCATGTCTCCACCAGTCAGGGTCATTAAAATATCAATTCTTGAAACATCTGTGGATAATATGATCCACAATTACCTTCCTGTTTGTCACATTCTCCTGCACTTTTTTGTGTTGTAATGTATGAGCATTGCCAGGTGGACATGCCCTGCACATACTTCAGTTCCCAAGTCATGTGATTATTCTACTCCCAGTCTTGTAAGTCATTAGAGCAGAAGTCAATGTGGCTAGAATCGTGAGAAAAGGTTTCATCAAACAGAATGTTCTGGCTACATTTTAAAGGACGACTCAGATTTTTTAAATGAGTAAAGGGGAATTTAGTAGCATTCTGATTAGGGAAAATATTTAGTACTAAAAATGATGTTATCTCTAAGATACTTAAGTGAGAAAAACTGGGGCAAACAATTCACAGAATGTGATGTTTAGTGTAAAATGAACAAAACAAAGATATATATATATATATATTTAATATGTGTCTTAGTGTATGCTACATACAGCAAAATGCTTGCAAATGGTCTGGAAGTATCTCAGAAAAAGGATGTGAAATTGGGTGGAATCAAATAGTAAACTTTGCTTTGTCTAATTGTTTGAATATATACAATGTGATGATAGGATTTTGTGTGGTTTCTGTGTGTGTGTTATTTGTACAATTAAAAAAAGCTTATAGGAAAGAAAGAATAGATATTTTCAGAATAAAAGGCATAGATAAAAGGTGACTGGATAACTGGAATGGAGAGAAAACATTTTTATATTTTTATAAGGTAAAGCTTTTTTTTATAATATAATAGTTTATTTTTACATCATTTTGTACATTTTTTTAATCACAGTTGTAATCCCCATGGGTTAAGGTAAAGCTTTTTTAACATAAAATTCTTGCACTTAGTTTAACAAACAAGTCCAGCAGTTAAAAGATGACTGGCTAGTGAGACGTGAAACCTCCCCCATGGAGCTATGTGTTTTTCAAGCGTGAATAAAATCTGGAATCCAGAAGACTTCCTTGGTCTTGCAAAATTTGAGGCACTTGGTTTATCTCCACACATACCACACTACCTACCCTTAGAAATCTTTTACATTCCAAAGGATAAGAACCTTGAAACCTTTTTCATTTCCTAATTTTAATTTACTTAGATCAAGGAGATTACGATTCTCTCTCAGGATCAGAAGAGGTCACCTATATATAAACTGTCAAGATCCTTTTTTTTTTTTTGGTTCCTCTGTTGTTTTGCAAAAGCTGCCTTTGCACTTGAAGATAAGTCTTCAGACTTCATCACATACTTTAAGAGACTGACATGAAAAAGGACAAAGTGATGGCAATGTCATCACTGCAACAAATAATACATCTGATATCTGCTCTAGAAAGTTCATGCCTTCCTTTTGATAATATGAACAAACACAGGTATTAAAATCTTAAACCCAGCACCAATGTATAGTTTCACTGAGAGTCATACTTCTGTGACTGGGTTGAAAGTGGCTGTGTTTTTAAACCTGATAATTTTCAGAATACAGATTAAAAGGTATTATTTTTATTCTAACCATGAATCACATTATCCATTAATGATCTAGTAGACACCAAAGTACAACAGTTTAAAAACAGACCTACATTCTCATATCTGTCAGATTGAGGTCGTAAAAGACAAAATAAACAAGTGAAACATTAAACATGACAAAGAGTGATTAGTATTCATTTCTAAAACTACAGCAAGATGGTGGAGGTAAGACCAGTATGAATGTTTTATATATGGCGAGAAAGGTCCTTTCTGAGGAGGCAGCTTTAGAGCAGATATCTGAATAGAATAATGAGTGAGTCATAAAGATATTTGGGAGAAGAGCATTCCAAAAGAGAGGTCACTGCAAGCACAAACCTGCCAGCTCAAAGACTTGCCCCGGGTATTTGAGGGTATTTAGAGGTGACTATGAATAGAGCTGAAAATGAGGCAAATAGAAGAGGTGAGAGAAATAAGGAGCCAGATCCCAGAGGGGTTTGTAGTCTACTGTAACCACTATCACTGTTCTGGGAGAACTTACTAGTGGGAGAACTATAGAATTCTATTTTCAAAGATAACTAAGTGTTTGAAAATCACTGTGAGGTTGGAATAGAGAAGAATATAGACAGAAAGAATAATTGAGTTTTTGCAACAACTGATTAGAACATTTGTTGAATATCTACAAGGTAACCAGAAGTACTGGCATCTTTGTTATTTGTTTTTTCCCTTTCATTATTACTTTCTTCACCCCAAATTAAACATATTTACTATAGTTTTTTTGATTCCAAAGGTTGTGATTTATGATGTTGAAAAATCCTCAAGCTGGTGGTGGATATTTTTTGAAAGAGTTTTAAATTGTTATTTGGAAAAGTAACTTCAAGATGCTACCATTAGATTGATAAAGATATAAACAAATGGTGTTATACCAGTACCTTTTTATATTATTCATTAATAAAAGAAATGATCTATAAATCATGAAAAGGCACAAAGGAATGCTACATTCATATTTCTAATTTAGGGAAAGCAGTCTAAAATGAAAGCAAAATGTTTTTCTTTCACTCTGTATTTATTATTCAAAGGATTTGAGTCCAGATGTGCAACACTTAAGCACTACAGTTTGCATAAGAGTTGGACTGTAATGATAATTACCAAATATTATTGCTGAAGATTTTTATTTCCAGCTCATCTCTGGGAAACTTAATTTAGAAGTGTCAACTATTTCACCAATTAACAGCTTTATTCTTGTCTTGTTAAATACATATTTCTTTCTTCCCCTCTCTTAAACATGCTTTTCCTTTATACCCACGCCCCAAATTATCATAAATTGTCATGTTCCAGCTCATTGCCTTTTCAAACTTTGTCATTTTTTTAAAAGATTTATTTATTTATGCATACAGAACTGGAGTACAGGCCAGAGGTGCAGGGGCAGTTAGAGGATTCACCAGAGTCAGACTGGGAAGCAGAACAGGCCAACTGACTAAGTACAATGCTGAGGGGAGCAGGAATGAAATATAAGAAAATATCCTCAAGAACTTTCCATGCTTGCAGATAATCTTTGAGATTCAGAATGCAAAGGATGAAATGTTTTCATTCTATTATTTCTACCAGATTACTTTTTATGCCAGCATCTGAGAAGATTTTTATTACAAATTTGTGATTGAAAAGGGTAAGCTTACATATCAAGTTGATTTTAAAGTTCTGGAAAAAATCATTAGGACTTTCAATAATGAGTTATGGATTAAAAACTTTGTTAATAGGTAACTGCAAATACTTTCCACTCCAGAGACTCTGACAAAAGGCTAAAAATTACCAAGAAGAATTCCGCAGATAAAGATCTAGTAAACATAAAATCAGGAAAACAAATGTGTAAAAGGAAATAAACATATACCAAATTAGAGGGAGCAACGATGTTTTTAAAAAGTGGCTTAGAAGGACATATTGAAGCACGTTAACAGAAAGAATTATTTAACGATCAAAGATTCCTTTAAAATTATCTAATATGAATTTTTTTCTGTTGCACTTTACAAATAAGTTTTATTTCACATTTATTTCTATAGATATGTGTGTGTTCTTTCTAAATTTTGTTGACTTGTCAATTTACAAGCTGCATAATTTGGGGAACATTAGTTGGACATTCAGTATGCACATGCCCTTTACCAAAGCTCCAGGGCCCTATCACAGTCCCTCCTTTACCATCCTAAAGTGTAGAGAAATACACCAGAAGTCATCTGGACCTCACCAAATTCGACACCAACATTTTCCAAAGCTCTTTCACCTATCCAACTCCAGTTTGATCTTCATTAGAGTATTTTGTAGAGTATTTTAAATCAAATTTTAGTATCATACCATTTTGCTCCTTGATGCTATAGTAAAAATCTCTAAATACTACTTTATATAATCACAACTGTCAACTAAATGCTTATGTGCCCCCCAAATTTTTATTGTAAAATCTTAAATTCCAAAGTGATACTATTTGAATGTGGCTTAGGGAGGGAATTAATTCATAAGAGTGGAGACTTCATGAATGAAATTAGCCCACTTATAAAGAGTAACCCAAGAAGTTTCTTGCTCCTTCTGCATGAAGGACACAACATGCAGACAGATGAACTTAGGCTCCTACCAGACATTGACTCTGTTCACACTTTATCCTGGGCTTCCTAGGCTCCAAAAATGTGATAAAATTTTGTTCTCCATAAACTTCTCAGTCTATGTTAAGTTTTCATAGCAACTCAAATAGACTTAGATAACCACAATGTCCTCATACACCCATTCAAAATAATGATATATGTATTATTAATACCATTTAAAGTCAAGCACAAATGCAAATGTCCCTGGAAATCCTCAAAGTTTTTTTTTAACTTTTCCAAATCAAAAGGGAATGAGATCAAATACACATGTCATATTTACTAAAGTTAACATCAACAGTGATAAGTCATGTCCATAGTATATATAACCTTGACATGCTGAAATTATAAAATGTTACCTTACCTCAGTGCTCTTCTTTCCAAAAGCCTATCACTCTGTTTACTGATGAGAAAGACAAGACAAGTTCTACCTAAGGTCCATTATACAAAATACCTGACAAGTATTCTTTAACATTGAAGTTCATTTAAAACAACAAAAACTGTCACAGACAAAGGAATCAGGAGATTTAAGAATTAGATGTTCTATAATATTACATAACATCCTGGATTTAAAAAGGACAGTTAGGGCCCTCCCTGGTGGCCCAGGGGGTTAAAGCACAGCACTAAGAAGCTTAAGCCACTTCCGCATGAGTTTGATCTCTGCCTGCCCTGGAGGTGACCACATGGTGTGGCACACCTTTCCTGACGCCCGTTGCTCCCCTCAGCAGTGTACTTCGCCAGCCTGCCTGTTCTGCTCCCTGCTCTGTCTCTGGTGAATCCTCTCACCCTCCGCATCTCTGGCCTGTACCCCAGTTCTGTACGAATGAATGAATCTTTAAAAAAAAAAAAAAAGGACAGTTAATAAAAAACGAGGAAATCTGAATGAAGTATGGACTTTAGTTAATGATATCAGTACTTTTTCATTGTAACTAGTTCAAATATGAGTGTAAGATTGTAACCAGTGGTAGCCATAACCAGTGATTGAACATATAAACTGTGGCAGGTGGTATCCCCCAGAGGCACCAGCAACTACTTAGAGAACTCAGGGAAATTGCTAAAAGTGGGGTGATATAAGTGACTGAAAAAGAGGGCTTGAGGGGAGTCTTTTTGGAGTAGTCCTTTGTGAAACTGTCTTTGTCATTTAGCATTTGGGGTTAACAAATTTGGGCTTCTACCATGATGATCTTCCAAAAGGCTGTTTTGGCCTGGGAAGGATACAGGAGACCCGAATAAGGCATCTTGCTGAGCTGCAGCTGGTGGAGGAGACAGGCGACCTGTAGCCAGGAGTCTTGCTCAGACACATGATTGAGGCTGCTTGTTGGGTCATTGGCCTCTATTGTTTTGAATGTCCTTGACTGGTGCTATGCTGGGACATCCCAGCATCTCATGGAGCATCTCTAGTTGTATCTTCTGCTGTGTTCCTAAGTGAGAACTTGGCCTATATTTGGCTGCCACGTGTTGGCAGGGGCAGGAAAATGTCATCTCAGATGTGTGGCCTATTAACTGGGAGCGGAGCCTCATGTCCTCAGTGGCAGTAAGACGCCATTTTAACTGCTTTTGTGCAGGACTGAAGAAACACTGAGCATGGCTTTGGGCAACATAAACGGCCACTCTGGGCATCAATAATTCTTTGTTTTTCCCTGTTTTTTTAAATAAGTCCTTTTGTTGCTGTTTTCTGAGCCTGAGTAGTCTTATAATTGTGTATGCAGGTAAAAAAGTCAGTTATTATTTAACTATTCGGACATTGTCTGTGGCCAATTAAGTGTCCTTTATCAAAATGTTTATCTCTGAAAAAACTGAGTGTAAGATGTACAGGAACTCTACTGCCTTTATAATCTTTCTGTATATATAAAATTGTGCTAAAGTTAAAGGATATTAAATTTTAAAAATAATGAGGAAATAATTAAACTTAAAAGTTAAAATAGAATATTTGTCAGAATAACTCAAAGTAGGAAGCATTCAGAATTTCAACAAAAACAATAAATGATAAAATGCTTAAGAAAAAAGAAAAGTCATAATTTTTTAAATAAAGATTAAAATTGAGGAAATTCAGATAAAATAGAATGATAGAAAATTATATCATCAAACAATTGGAACTAAGAAGTCATTTATAGAATAAAAGAGATAAAACATCTACAAAAGAAAGAACACCATTTCTTTCTTTTTTAAAAAAAAATGATTTATTTGTGCATACAGAACTGAGGTACAGGCCAGAGGCTCAGGGGCGGGGAGAGGCTTCACCAGAGACAGAGTGGGGAGCAGAACAGGCAGATGGATGAAGTACACTGCTGAGGGGACAGTGGGCGGGTCAGAAGAGGTCTGCCACACCATGTGGTCACCTCTGGGGCAGGCGGGAATAGAACTCATGCAGAAGTGGCTTTAACTTTATAGTGCTGTGCTTTAACCCGCTGCACCACCAGGGAGGGCCCTACAAACACCATTTCACCTGAAAATTAAAAAAAAGAAAATGCAGGACCCTCCCTGATAGCACAGTGGGTTAAAGCACAGCACAAAGAAGCTAAAGCCACTTTAGCATGAGTTCTAGCACGGTCTGCCCAAAGGTCACATGGCATGGCAGATATCTCCTGACCTGTCCGCTGCTCCCCTCAGCAGTGTATTTCGTCCATTTGCCTGTTTTGCTCCTCATTCTGTCTCTGGTGAATCCTCTCACAGCCCCTGCACCTCTGGCCTGTACCCCAGTTCTGTATGCACAAATAAATGAAAAAAAAAAATTTCAACAGCCTTGACAAAATATAATCTTAATGAAAAATAAATACAAAGCAAATGTTGTGCTTGACTACATTTCTTTAGTGATTGTTGACACTCTACTACAACACACATTATGAAATTTAGCAATTTTGTATGGTATTAGATATTATGCCATAAGATACACTATATTATACTAATATGTACTATAATATATACTAGTTATATTACTATAGTTGTTAAAGAAATTGAATAAGTAATTTAATACATTGCAACAAATAAATACTTTGCAATAAATAAATATTTGATGGCTTCACAGAATACTATGAAATCTTAAAAAAGTTAATGTTTTTGATTTCCAAATGTCTTAAAAATGAAATTCTCTTTAATACCAGTAGGAGGAGGTAAAACCTAAGGATTTTTAAATAAACCAGCAAAGATCATTGAAAAAGGAAACTCAAACATCTTAATTTGAACATCATTTGTGATATATAGCTTTCACTTAGAGAAAATTTTCATAGCAACTCAAGTAGACTAAGACAACCACATTGTTCTTTTACACCCAACCAAAATAACGATATATTTAGTGTTAATACTATTTAAAGTCAAATACATATTCAAGATACCTGGTAATTCTAAAAGTTTTGCTCTATAAAAAATGTGTTAAGGAGGTTCAATTATGACAACCTTTGTTAATAGGTAACTCTAAGTGCAGTCTCTCCAGAGACTCTAATACAAGGCTACAAAGGGCCAACAGGTTTTCTAGAACATGTAAAGATCTAACAGACATAGAATCAGAAAGCACAAGGAGTTTATAAAAGAATATATCACACTGGAGGGAGTTAAGAAGTTTAGAAGTGAATTGGAAGGATTATAAACAATCAAATATTTTTCAAAACATTGATTTGTCAGTTTACAAAACTGTATAATTTTCGGAGCATTACTTCAACATCCATTGTGTACATGCTTCATTTTCCCTCCCTTATCATACTCAACAGTAGATACTCAACACAATCAAGAGAGGAAGACAAAAACATAAATACACAACTAAAAACACTGCTGGTAAAATTAAGCATTGTCCAAAAGAACTCGATGAAGGGTCACATAACAAACACTGAGGTGAAATGGTGACAACAGATACAGGTCAGGAAGAACAGGGATTGAGCAGAGTAATATAAAATGGAAGTTTTCCAGGTGAACAAAAAAAGCATATGCATTAAAATATAGAAGTAGAAGTGTCATTCATTGAAACTTAAAAAAAACAAACAAACACAGTTAGTATTGAAAAATAATGGCTGTTGTAGGTATTAAGAGATAAGGACCCTCCCTGGTGGCACAACGGGTTTGGACACAGCACTGCAAGCCAGCTGCAGCCGCTTCAGTGAGAGTTGGATCCCTGCTGCAGAGGTGATCCACATGGCCCGGGAGACCTCTCCTGACCCACCCCTCAGCAGTGTACTTAGTCAGTCGGACTGTTCTGCTCCCCACTCTGTCTCTGGTGAAGCCTCTCACTCACCACACCTCTGGCCTGTACCCCAGTTCTGTATGCATAAATAATAAATCTTTAAAAAATAAAAAAAGATTTAAGGCAGACAGGAAGATTCACATGATATGTGGATTTATAGGTGAGTTTAAGTGTTTGACTATTATCCTATAAGCAATGGAGAATCAATGGGAAAGAATTTAAGTAAAAAAGACCAACTTTTAATTTTTGAGAAACTATTTGGACTACAGTGTAAAAAATATGTTAGATAATAGCAGTAATCAGTGAGAGGAGTGAACAGACTGGATCATTCCAATAACATGATGGTGGTCTAAGAGATATTTGAGATCGACTCAGAAAGATTTTATGCTCAATTGACTGCTGGGGTAAGAAATAGAGAGGAGTCAAGGATATGATTTGCAGGTAATCTCGACAAACATGTGAAGGGATGATGGAGGAAACAAAAGATAGACGTAGGCAGACAATAAAGTGTTCCTTTTTGATATACTAAATTTGAGATGCTTTCAGTCTGTCCTGATCTTCTCTTAAGAGTTCTCTATCACAGTGAAAGTTACTATCATCTACACGTGTTATTTTCCTTATCCTCCATATCCAAGTTATTATAAAGTTTCATACATCTATTTGAATGTTGCATATATGTCATATTTATTTCACATATATGTACACACATGCACAATATATAGATGTTCTTCTTTACTGTCTCTTTTAATCTATTCAGTTCTTTCCATTCCCACCAATTCTCTAGTTTTACTTTTTAAATCTTTATTTTATTTTACTTTATTTTATTTTATTTATTTTATTTATGTAAAAGAACTGATGTGTAGGCCAGAGGCAATAAAAGCATTCATCTGAGACAGTAAGACAGAGGGGGAAGCTGAACATGCAGATTTACTGAAACACACTGCTAAGGCGAGAAACAGGAGAGACAGGAGAGATTGTTTTGGATTCATTTTTATAATGATATGTATGGCATAGCCTTACCCTTTGCTTCTTTTAGAGCATTTTTCACTATCTGAGGTAGGCATTGTTAACTTCTCATTTGCCACTCCAGATACAAAGGGTGGACTTTTGTCTCTTTTGATCTCTGTTGTGTCTACAACATCCAGAAAGCATTTGCCCCCTATTAACTTAAGATCCATCAATAAATCTCAGTTGAAATTTACCAAGTCAAGCAATAGTTACTGATAGAAACTCTCATTGGTGCTTACCAGTGGAGGACAAAACAAGATTAATGTTCTATAGCCGACAGCTATAGAGTGAGAGTGAAATGGGTTATTTTATGGCTTCTATGGTTTGAGATAAGAATGAAGGATCTTGGACAAGATTTAAAATAGGTACTCAGGCAAACAGAACCAGGATAAAAATAGGGGAATGTTACAAGTAATAGTTCAGAGACTCAGCTAAGCTTGTAGGCCATATTTTATAGGATACGAAATATGATATATTAAATTAGAATGTATTGACCTCAAAGAAACTTGCATCTAGAGTTGCTCCTCTACCATGCACACTGAGAAAAAGAAATGATGAAGAAAAAAAAAAGGGCAAGTCAGATAATCTGACAATAAAAAAATTAATAAGTGAAAGATTATATGCACAGGCCTCGCTGGTGGCACAGGGGTTAAGTCTCAGCACTATGAAGCTATTTACAGCCACTGCAGCATGAGTTTGATCCCCCACCAGGGAGCTGACTCAAATGACACAGATGACTTCATCTATCTTGCCCACACTCTTCCTCAGCAGTGAATTTCAGTCAATCAGCCTGTTCTCCTTCCCTTCTGTCTCTGGTGAATCCTCTCACTTTTCACTCTCCATCTCTCTGGCCTAAACCACAGCTCTTGTATGCATTAATAATATAGTTCTTATTTAAAAAAGGCTATATACACAAGATTATGCTTGAAACTCATGTCTTTTAGAAAGAAAAATGGGTTTCTATTATTAAAAAACATCAGTGAAAAGAGATTGACAGTGATAAACTGTAACCAACTCATTAAATATCAATAAGGCATGTATGAAGGAACACAAATTTCACATCATGGACTTTTTTCATTCTGCATTGTGATTTTGATAATGCAGACGTTATTATCTTTTTTGCGGATAATATTATTGTTGGGATGTTGTAGACAGAATATGCTCCTAAACAGTTAACTTACGGTGCCAACAATAAAGACAGTAGTCAGCTTTATCATAATACATTTTGACCTTCTGTTCTCAGTCATTATTACCTCAGTATTACAAGTGGTCTCCCAATTTTTGTTCAAGTATTTTAACAATAGTGATTCAACTGAATCTAAGTATAATATCTACATATAGTATACTTGATATTATTAACTATTTATTAAGTTAGTTTTATTACCATAAAATTATCATTTCCCTTAACAATGGAATACAATAGCCTGACATCTAAGCCATATTCTGGTGAGTTAAAGTTCAATAGAAAGTCTTGCTTGTGGCCTATGACACATTTGGATGATGATGTAGTCAAAAAGTATTCTATATCTTGGTACCCTTTAGTTTTTTAACTGAATTTCTTTCTTTCATGAGAGATTCATCATTTTACTTCATAATATCTCATGGGACATTATTTGTTGAGTTGGAAATTAATAAGACAAACCACTAAAGGACAGAGACATTACTATAAAAAAATGTGTGGAATTAGTAGTAATCAGAGATGAGAATGAGTGATAATCAAACACTGTTGAAGGGATTTTAAATGGGTAGAATTATTAATGAAACTGTATGAGATTTCTCAAAAACCTTAAAATACAAGCTGTATACCTTTTAGTTGTTCCCACTTCAGGGTATTTGGCTGAAGAATACAAAAACACCAATTTGAAGGGATAGATACACTCACTAATTCATTGCAGCACAGTTATCATAGTCAAGACTTGAAGTCAACATAGGTCCCATCAATAGATTAGCTGAAGTAATGTTTTTGTTTGTTTGTTTGTTTTTGTAAATCTGAGCTACTCGTACAAGGCTGTTACCTGACCTGAGCCTCAGAAGACAAGGAACAAGTGGCTAAAACAGACCATTCTAAGGCTTTAGTACCCTGGGAAACAGAGTTAGGTCTTCCGGCAAGGCAATTAGGATATAATGAGAGCTACTAATTACTAACGTATGTCGGTTCTTTAAAAACAAGAACCCCCATCTGGTTATCCAGGTAAAATGTAGCTAACCCTCTCTGTTCAATTTAGTCAATAGCAAAATGTGTTACTAACCTTCTATTTCAGTCTGTCCAAGTTACCAAATTCCAACCACCTCTACTTTGTTTGCACTGTCTTTATTAAAAAGACAGAGCATGTAGCATCAGAGCTTCAGACTCTAAATGAGTATTAATTACATTAAATGCTCAAATCCCTGGGTAGGGGAGTAGAGTCACTATTTTTCTGTACATGATTTTGATGGAAGCATGAGCCCCATCTGAGCATGCTCAGTGACTGACATGATCAGAAGATTAACCTGCAGCCCACTATCCAATCACCAAGAGTTTCTTTCTCTCCTTTCTCCCCCTACTTTTCTGAAAGATGGTTTCCATGCTAACCAAGGAGGCTGCCTATGAAGGAATGCATGGTTTTTGTCTCCACTACCTGCAGATGATACACTTCTCTGTCTCTCACAAAATTTGGTTTGCAGAGCCACGTCCAAAACATGCACTTACTGACCATATGACAAGGCATCTTTCCTATTTATTTGTACTGGGTTTTCCTAAATTTCTCAAGAATATATAACTAATAGGTCAAAATAAAATGGGTTCCTTTACAACTGTTTTTGAATACAACTCTGTAAAGTATACTTGGAAATTTGAAGAGATTGATGCTTGAGGAGGCCCTGAAATCTCTTATAATTAAAGGAGTAACTTTGATAGTGTTCCACCAATATCTGCCAAATGGATCTCAACATAAATCTTTTTCCCATTTATTTGGTAACATTTTACAATGTGGTGGTTAGTTTGCAATATGCTGACTCAGGCTACTCAATCGAATATACAAATTTGCCAGTAAACACAAAAAAACTAGAAAGAAGCAAAGACATATACCTTGGAAGCAAAGACACATACCTCAGGGAGAGCAATACTCTGTGCATAGAAATGTGAAGGCAAAATTTTCTGTGTTTTTGTTCACTAGTTTGGGACTTAGTTATGGTAACGCTAAGAAATAAATACAATGGGATATACAGTATATGCTTGATAAATCAATTTATTGTGCTGAATAATTTCAATTCACCAACAGAATAAAGAAAAAAATCAAACCATTCAGAGAATACCTAACCAGCGTTTAAAAATACTAATCATTAATCTCAACTGTGTGTTGTACTTCATACAATTTTCTCTTTGGGAAAACTGCAAATTATTAATGAGTCAAATTATTTTCAAATCCCAATAGAGTAAATTAGATCATTAATCTAGTACATGCTCTTAATTATTTTATAAAACACACTTATAAAAGCACATTGGACATGATGCCTGTTTTTCCTTTATAAACTGTTGCTAGATGGGTAGAGGACTTTGGAGTAAGAGAATCATCATGAGAAAAGAAAATTCCCCATCAAAGCTGTAGATAAAGAGAAAAAAAAATCATTAAATTTTAACTGTACATTATCATGAATAATGACCTCCCGGTTTCCTGTTTCTCAGTTCTATCTCATATAACACTTGATGGCTGCTCACCTGTTCACAATGCCCACTTGTTGCCATCAGCTCTGTCTTGACCCAGTGTTGGCCAGATCTTCACCTCCTCTAAGCCCAAACACTGAGTCCCCCCTCCCAGCCCCACTGAGACAGAGACTATACATTTCACCCTTATTTTTCAGTCCAGTAATATTTTATAGATTTTTAATTGGAAAAATATCTTCAGCTTACTTAACACTTAACACTGAGTGAACCTAATTTTGACTCCGCCCAGACATTAATGGCTGCAGGGAATTCAAGTTGAGTAAATTCTCCAAGCACACTTAGTATAATTGAGATCGTTTGGATATACTGCTGTTTTTCAACTGTAGACAACCTTTTATCTTCAAAATTATTATTTTATTTTATAGTGATATATTTAATTTGCCATATATTTTTGAATATTTCATATTTTTATAATATTGACTTCCTAATAAATTGATAATATTCTCCTATATTCTTGTTGGTTATATATTAGAGCATTGTTCTATGTCTTAATTATTCAAGGCTAAACTTCTCAAGTTATAATTTATGAATCATGTAGGGATCTTGTTAAGATGCAGACTGTGATTTTGCATTTTGCACAGTTCTGGCTGTGGTTTTGGAGTCTAAATTGCAAGTTTCCAGATGGTACTTGTGCAGATGCTTCAAGGATTTATATTTTAGTAGGAAAAATCATAAATAATTTCAGGCACAGATTTAAGGGTGGCACTCTCTCCAGTCACAGTTATATTAAATTCCAATCAAGTGTTCTCATCAATATGTCTTTTAATGGCCTTAAGTTCTACATAGTGGTTAAATGTCGTTGTCATAAGTGTCACATTCATGAGAAAATTTGGGTTTTGAAAAACTAGAAACAGTTCAAAGTCATGAAATCGGAGCTGTAAGGAACAGGATAAGAACAATATTGCAGTCCTGAAAACTCCATATCTTAGTCAAATCATTATAACAATGTACCTTGGAAGCATTTAGACAAAAAATATATATATGCGTATTTCAGGAGGGCTATACCAGACTACATTTTCAGTTTTGTTTTGTTTTTTTTGTTTTTTTTTTTTTGATTTATCTATTACCATTGCTACTTTGGAGAATATAAAATATCATTAGATATATCTACCTGTCAATACATCCTGTAGTTATTGACGATCATTATAAGGATAGGGATATGGTAGTGGGTTTGGAAAAACTGCAGGATATGGATAATTTGCATATGCTGGATATGTTGGATATGCTGGATATTTTGGATAGAGTGGATTTGGATAGCCTGGATATGGCACTCTCTGTAGACAAACAAAAGGAAAGAGAAAATTACAAAAAATGAAAGTGTGGCAGTGCAAATTTTCACTATATTTCCTTTTAAAATTAGTTGTGGTAATTGGTAGGGCATTATCATCTGAATGATTGATTATAAAACTTCAGTTAGATTTTCACATTTTTAGAAAAATATTAAAGGTAAAGCTGACAAAAATGTCTGCACTTCTTTTATTTGTTGTACTGTTTCCTGTTTAATAATGTACATGGGTACAACCATTTTAAAAGTGTAGCCAATCACTCAAATAAAAATATAATTTATATATAAAATAACTTTCAAATATTACTTTGCTCATACTTGAACATTCCAGAGAGAATGAATGCACTCACAGTGTGAATGTAGTTACTTCCCACCTTAACTTATAATGAATTTCCTACATCCTATAACACCTATCATTAATATTTATTCCATTCTTGCTCTGCATCTGTTTTATTTTGTCTTTGAAATTATCTATTTACTATAATATGAAGAATTTTAGACATTTTCACATTAATATGACATGTCAAAATAAGATATCAAATATAAGTGATGTTAAGAAAAATATTAAATAGATAAAAAGTTCTAATTTATTGAAGAGTTATTTTAATCTAGTGACTTCATTTCCCTTCAAAATATCATAAGGTGGACTCTTATCATATTATATTCTCTCTGCTTTTCCAATCTTATCTTTTATTTAAGAGTTAGAATTCTAAATATTCTGTGGATCAGATCATAAGTTCTTACATACTAGATGAAGATACTTAGGTGCTGAGGCAATAACTGGTATATTCCAACTCTCTGAAATTTTCTCTACATGCTACTACTAGCACCTAAGATTTTAAAATCTTTTCTCAGTGCATTATGAACAGATAAAATGAATGTGTAATTTGTTATCAATGTGAAGATATATTACAGATAATTGATTCTTCTTAAAAATTCTCAAAAATAAAATCTGTTTCTACTGTACTTATTACTAAGCAAGTATTTACATATTGTTTTTCTTTTTTTCATCGTTTCTGTTAAAATGAAATACCAAATTAAAATTTTAATTCATGTTAATTATCAGCTTTTCCAGTGAATGAAAATGTCTTACCTCTTCTGATGATGAGTCAGCACTCTTGGAAAAAAGAAAAGAAGAAATGATAATAAATAATTTTATACATCTAGATGAGCATAAGCACAAACATAACTACCACAATTTTCATGAGCTAAAATGGAAAAAAGTATGAGACAAAGAATAAACAAAGTTCATTTTTGTTTAATAGCATCTTTTAAATGAGTGAAGATGCCACAACTATTTTGCTGCATTACAAGATCAATTCAATGTAGTCAAATTCCTTTGGTGTGTGAAAAGGAAAAGTCTCTATCATGAATTGGAAAGAGACAGATCAGGAAAAACAGATTTTCCCACGATAAATGTTTTTAATTGGGTGTGATTTAAGTGGCTCTGAGGTTACTTGTTTCCAATTTTTTATCTTTATTTGGATCTTTATTTTGTCGGCTTCTCTGCTCTTTCTAAAACTGTGATAGTCTCCCATACCATGATGGATTTGTTTTTGAAACTACCACAAGGACTGTTTGGGCTACACGAATTATTACTCATATTCTGACGCATTTTTCAGTAGCAAAAAAAGAAAGGAATACTAAGGTTAAAAGAATCAGTAATTTTAAGAGAAGAAAAAATGAAGTGGAGGACAAAGTGGGAAAATGACAAAGGATGGGATGGGGGACAGAGGAATAATTTCAAGGATGACAGGTGTTTTACCCAGTGACTCCAGTAAATTGTGTTGCAAGCTGGAAACTCCTGACATTTGGTTCGTGTACATTTTTTAGTACATAAGTGTCTGTATGAGCCTCTCATCCCAAGTTTATGAAGTTCTTTTAAAAAGGTATATTTACAGTAAATTACTCTGAGATGTCTGCATTTTTACATTCTGCCAAATGTGTGTGTGCGCGCGTGCGCACTGTGTTCAAGATGTGTTTTCAGTGCTGGGTGAACTTACACACATCTATTCAAAGAAAATATCCTTTTAAAACTTTAAAATTGCAAATCTATGTGCAGATTAATGCAAATACATGTCAGAACTCAATAAATAAGATTTTTTTTCTGACAATTACTAAGAACGTATTCTTCAACATTCCCTGTTATACTTACAGTCATGGTGACCATGAGCACCAAGATGAAGGTGAAGACAGAGATCTTCATGTTTGGCTGAGTCCTGTGAAAATGTATGTGGAAAATTAGTAACAGATCCATTTCTGTATTCACAGAGGAAACATTTACTGATCAAACTATGCCATAAATCTTGTAACAATCTAGAAATACAAGGGCAGCTTAAATATAGCACCTGTCATTGGAAATTAAAAATGAGAAGGAGGCATTAGTAAGGGTAAATACTCTAATATGGAGAGCTACAGAAGTGATATAAAACATAGGTAGGTATATTTCAGTGACAGTGTCTAATGGGGTTATCACACTATTATCTTAATTAAAAAGGAAAAAAAGTAAAGATATAAAAAACATGCTAAAAGGACACCTAAGCAGACCCAGGTATAATAAATATTACAGTAAAGAACAGGTATAACTTGTGTTATATTATACAGAATGAATAAAGTGAGGTTGGAAGCCTACAAAGAAATGAAAAAGCATGTTGGAAGTGGTAGTCAACATATAAGGATAATAAAAGGAAATAAGCTGCCCTGAGCTTGTTGTAGGATGTAAGGGCTTTATATTATACACATGTTTAGAAGGTAGAATGATCAGCAATGTGTCAATGATTCATAAAAAAAAAAAATGAGCCATATATCTGGCTAGAAATTGTGTAAATTATGTAGTCCTGCTGTAAAAAAATTCAGGATATTTGTTGAAGAAAAAAGCAATTAGAAAGAAATTGCAAGGAGAACAATTGTAGATTTTTTTTAAAGATTTATTTATGATTACATACTTGGTATAGGCCAGAGGTGTGGTGGCTGAGAGGATTCGCCAGAGACAGAGTGGGGAGCAGAACAGGCAGATCGACAAAGTACACTGTTGAGGGGAGCAGCGGGGCGGGTCAGGAGAGGTCTGCCTGCCATGTGGGCGGGGAGGGGGAATTGCACTCATGCTGCAGTGGCTTTGGAGAGTGTCATAATGTGGTGCTTTAACCCATTGCACCACCAGGGAGAGCCCCAATTGTAGATTTTTAAGGAACTGAATACATAAAAATGATGTTTCTTCCAAATAGTCTTCCTTGATATTAACATTATCTAGAACTCTGGTAGTATATTTTTATATTCTGTATAATCAAATAAATCTGCTGCTGTTGAAATGAAGTAGATTATTTGTTTCTAATTATAGACATCTAAATAAAATATATTGTAAACTATTTGATAAGTAATGGCAATCTTCTTTTCTGACCATTTTTTAAAAAAATATTTATTTATTCATGCATACAAGAACTGGGTTCAGGCCAGAGGTGTGAGAGATGAGAGGATTCACCAGAGACAAGGTGAATGAAGGGAAATACACTGCTGAAGGGAGTAATGAGCAGCACAGGAGAGGTCTGCCATGCCATTGGGTCACTTCCCTGGCCAGGGATTGAACTGTGCACAGTGGCTGTGATTGCATCATAGTGCTGCACTTTAATGCATTTCACCACTAGAGAAGGCCTTTTTCTACTCATCATTGACACCAGTTTCGATCAAACATGACATTTAAAAAACTGTCATCTAATGATAGAAGACATTTTTTTGCTAAGCACTTTTAAATCTCTAACAAATAAAGAACGGGTGACTGATGTTTTTTCCTTATCTCATGACTTTTTCTCATTTGTTCAAATTCAAGCCTGTGACTTGAATGTATTATGTAAAATATGTATTTCTTTTTCTGAATGGAAATAAAAATGGTAAAAGTAGTTTTTGATAAAAGTTAATTTTCTGAATATATACAGTAACAAAGAATTTGAATTTGAAATAAAAATAACACACACTAAAAAAGAATTACTTGGTATAGAAACCTAAAAAATAGGTATTTTACCTCTCTACATAAAGCAGTACAAAACCCTTGGTGAAAGAAATTAAAAAATATAAGAATAAATTAAAAGGCATTCTGTCTTTGTAGATGGGAAAGTTGAATATTTTTAAGATATCCAATCTCAACACAATCTATACATTCAATGCAATGACAATCAAGAATCCCAGCAAGCTCTTTTGTAGACAGAGGCAAATTTAATCTAAAATGTACATGGAGAGATAAAAGACATAGAATCATCAAGACAATACTGAAAAACGATGAATGAAATTGGCTGATTCACTACCTGATTTCAATAAAGGTATAGTGACCAAAAAGCTTTATCAATATAGCTACAATAATCATAGTATCTGTGAAGGAATAGATCACTGGGACAAAATAGAAAATTCAGAAATAGAGGCACACAAAGAAAAATACATATTTCCTTTTTTAAAATATTTACTTTTTATTTATTTATGTATAGAAGTGGGGTGTAGGCCAGAGGTGCCTGGGGGAGAAGACACCAAAAACAGAGTGGGGAGCAGAAAAGGCAGATATACTGAAATAACTGCTGAGGGGAACAGTGGGTGGGACAGGAGAGGTCTGCGATGCCATATGGGTCAGCTCCCTGGCTGAATTCATGCTGCAGTGACTGCTGGTAGCTTCATACTGCTACACTTTAACCCGCTGCGCCACCAGAGAGGGCCTTCTCCATTCCCTCTTAATTTTCTCTCTCATTCTTCTCTTACTGATTTCTTCAGTAACTCATGTAACCTCTACTACAGGGCACTGTTCCATTGGACCTCTTATAATTATAAGTGAACAAACCATGTTCCAAAGGTACTACAAAACTACAAGACCCACAAACAAAAATTGCCAGGCAATAAAAATTGGTAGATTTAATATACACATTTAGAATTCAATTACATGAACTCAGTCATATTTTAGGTCAGGATACCAAAATACAAATATTATTCCACCCATCATTTTCTGCTTTAAAAGGCAGGAAGTAGGGCGTTAATATGTGCCTCAGGAAACAAGGAATATAGAATCTAGACACAGAGAAACTTCTTGTCTTAGCCGTGTATCACCCTTTGGGAACTGTACATCATGTTAGATGAATGATGAATCGGACATACCCTGATTTTTATAATTAAGTAAAATATATCTAATGCTCTATACACAACCTATCTATTTAGTGGGATCCTTTACTTTCCAGGGAAAAGTTGATAAAAAGTTACTGCTGTATTTCACCTCTGACAATAAAATTGTGGGAACTCCAATGGATTATGTTGGAGAATGATCTGTTTTGGTGGTGGGTTGGGTAGGTCAAAATACCCCTGGAAAGTGAGAACCTTGAATAGTAAGTCATATACAATATGGTAGCCCATCTTACCTCAATAAAAATGATACCACTAAAAAATAACTAGTATAGTAGAATAAGCCTGCAACCTTTAATTCAGATTGATGGTCATACATATGCTGGGCTTTCCTTTCCTTATCTTTCTCCTCCACTTTTTTTACTCCTCCTCCTCCAAATTCTCTTCCTACTACTGTAATTCCTCCATTTCTCCTACAACAAAAACATTATTTACACTCTGTGACATAAATCCTGACAACTTTTTAACTGAAAAATCATTTTGTTTCCCTCCTTCGAGTAAAACAGTGAAAATTCCTGCAACTATCAAACTTATGACAGCTACCAGGCAGCATAAATCCATTTAGGTATTGGGAATACAGAAGGAAATCTCCTGTCCCTTCCCTTTGTGGATTGGCTTTACATTACAGACGGAGTGATTGTTTTCCCAAAAATTCACTGTGGAAGCCATTTTCCTCTATTACAGGTGAATCCTTTTTATCAAACTTACAGGCCTTGAAATATCAGAAACATGCAGCTGTTATTTTAGCCATTGAGGCTACAATATTTTCTTCAAGCGGCCTTATCAATAAAGATATCTTGTATTTTGTGAAAAAGCAAGATCAAAGGAAACTACATTTTAAAGTTCAGAAAAAGGTTGAATATATCTAAGTTAAGTAAAAGGTCCAGACTGCAGCTGAAATTTTGGAGTAATAAAGTTGTTAATACTCACCAAAAGTTTATAATCATTCTGAAATTATAAGGTACAAGACATACACTTTATACCCTTCACCCCCCACACACAATATCAAAATAGATCACAGACCTAAATGTAAAATCCCAAACTATTAAATTCCCAGAAAACAACACAGAAAATCTAGCTAACCTTAGCTATGGTGCAACTTTTTTACATATAACATCAAAGGCATGATCAATGAAAGAGAAAATTGGTGATTAAATCTCATAAAAATTAAAATATTTTTGTACTTGGAAACATACACTTGAAAGAACAAAAAGAAAAGTCACAAACTGAAAGAAATATTTGTAAAAAATTATTCATTGAGAACAATTCTATAAAACATGAGGAATGCTAAAAACTTGAAACTAAGTCAATAAAAACTCCAATTGGAAATGGCTAAGCCGCCTGCTTCTGCCTATGTAGATGTCTTTCTTTTTCCTTCTCCTTTTCATAATAAATCTGTCCTTTTAAATAAAAAAAAATGGGTAAAGACCTTAATATAAACCTCATCTGAGAAGATCTACAAGTGGCAAATGTCTAAACAAGTTTAATCAGGTAAATGAAAATTAAAACAGTAAGAGCACCCACCTGTAATGACCAGATGTTATTGGACCAGAATCCTGATCTCCGACTTGATCAAATGCTGGTTAGGTATGTAACAGTGGGAAATATAAAGCAAAAGATATAGCCACTTTGGGGAAAAAAAATGTAGCAAATCTTTAAAGTAAATACCCCTTCAGCATTTAATCCAGCATTTGCATACCTCGGTATTTACCCAGAGGCATTGGAAACTTATGTCCAAACATACACATAGTTACAAGGATGCATACAGAATTTTATTCATAATTACCAAAGGTTACAAACAACCAAGATTTTTTTGGTAGAAAAATATGTCAATAAGCTGCAAACAATGGAATATTATTCAGCCTTGTGAAAAGTGGGATGCAAGTCAAAGACGAGATGTGGGGGGACAAGTACCTGTCATTGCGAGGGGATAGAATCAGAAAAAAGCTATATACAATGTGATTTTCAAATATATAATGTTCTGAAAATGCAAAATTTGGGAGACAATAAAAAGGTGAGCAGGTTGGAAAGTTCAGGGAGGAAGAAATGATGAAAAGGTGGGGCTCAGAAGACTTTTAAGGCAGTAAAACTGTGTTACTACAAGGAGGGGGTCTGTCACATACATGTTGATATACTATGGACATACACATATGAACACACATGTATTTATGGACATATAGCTAGACATGTGCCTGCATGTAAACATATATGTATGTATCTATATATGATTTTGTCTATATAGGAATTGATGTCATAATACCAAGTTTATGTGTAAAATACAATTCAATGATTCTTAAATAGCCCTGTTAAAGTATTATCTTCCTGTGATTATAATGTTTCCAAAGTTTCAGGGCTTGCTATAAGGTCAATGTCGACATTTAATATACCCTTATATTTTATAGATAGGTTGTTTATTTAAAATCTTTGGTTGTGATATAAACATTTTTCCATTTTCTTCAGCATATTTTTCTTACATATTTTCTACTTTGAAAAACAGAAACAAAGGCCTACTAATAGATTTCAAAATGTTAGGTTTTTTTTTGTTTTTTTTTTTTTGATTGAACTGTTCAGAAAGTTACATACAATTTTATGCCTGCTAAAAGATTTAAACAAAAAAAGCTGATTTCTAGAAATGATAGGTTCTATCCAGCTAAGAAAGAAAACAACTGAAAGTAGTGGAAAGCATAACGCTCTCTCTGTCTCTCTCACTAATTCTTCAGCAAATTACTTCTTACATGTCTACTGTTGAAAAACATTTAATGTAGAAATTCCAATCTGTCGTCATTGCTTTGATTCTAGTAATTTTCCCAAACCTTCCTAAGTTCCAACTTTTCACAGAGAGTAATGACAACCTAATTGTTTAGAGTTTTAGTTTATAAAATACTAGGAAAACTTCCCACCTCTTTCCTTCTAGAGACAAAAGTTGATATTAATCGGTAACTTGTATTCTTTCTCTTCCAGCTGAAATAGTAGCCTTAGAAATCTACAGGGATTGGCCTTCCCTGGTGGTACAGCAGGTTAAAACACAGCACCAAGAAGCTAAAGCCACTTCAGCAGGAGTTTGATTCCCGCCCCGGAGGTGGTCCACATGGCGCTGCAGACTGCAGATCTCTCCTCAGCAGTGTACTTCTGTACTTCGTCAGTCTGCCTGTTCTGTTCCCCACTGTGTATTAAGTGAATTCTCTCACTGCCTCTGCACCTCTGGCCTGTACCCCAGTATGCATAAATAAATAAATCTAAAAAAAAAGAATAAAGAAATCCACAGGGGTTAAATAGTGGCTGAGGAAATGTAACTGTCACTATGCCCTTCCACAGTTCTCCTTGCTTTGTTCATTTATAAGCTTTTCAGGAGTCATGTGCTTGCACTTTTTACCTATTTCTACCAGTGGCTAGTATTGTGATAGGCTCATTGGTCACATGTTCATTGACATCAAATATGGGAAAGCCATATTTAGAGAACCCATCTCTTTCAGTGATTCCTTAAGAATCCTAAAGTCAGGGCCTTCCCTGGTGGCGCAGCGGGTTAAAGCACTGCACAAAGAACCTAAAGCCATGAGTTCTATCCTGCATGAGTTCTATCCCTGCCTGCCCTGGAGGAGATCCACATGGTGTGGCAGACCTCTCCTGACCCGCCCGCTGCTCCCTTCAGCAGCTTCTGTCTGCCTGTTCTGCTCCCCGCTCTGTCTCTGGTGAATCCTCTTACCTTCTGCATCTCTGGCCTGTACCCCAGTTCTATACGAATAAATCTTTAAAAAAAAAAAAAAAAGAGAAAAGAAAAAAGAAAAGAATCCTAAAGTCAGGAGGAGAAATACAAATACTGGATGAGTTCACTTGTGTAAAATATAGAGAAATAAAATAAAGACTGATCAAACGAAACAAACCCTACAAGAATTAAGACCACAGATGAGGCTACTACAGAGGGAGGCAGAGTGAGTGTGGGAACACAGAGAGGTGGTGCATGGCAAAAAAATCATGTGTGCTTTGATGGTGGCTGTGGTGTAGAAATATACATCTGAGGAGCTGTGAGCCTTATTTCTTAAACCATAAATGTTATTGTCATCAATGTTAACTCAATAACAAAAAAAGAACTAAATAAAAATTTAAAACTCTAATTATATTTTATTTTTCTAAATGTTGCAGTCTCTATTTACACATAGAGAATGTGTGAATATAAAATGTTAGAAATATTTTATTCATACGTTGTTTTCTAGAAGCATTGCCAATTTTAGCTTTCGTTCTTTGGGTTCTGCATAAATAGGCAATGAAACCCCCCCAAGATATTACTAGGGTTGGTTTACTTGCATATTTGTGTGAGCCTTAATGTACAGTGACGGTAATATTGCATGTTGACTGAATTTTTGAAATACTGCACATTTTATAAAGTCCATTAATCAACCAGAATGGTGCCATGTAAAATTATGTATTAGTATGTTATTGACTATTGAATTCATTTCACAAGAAAAATTAGATGACTATATGTCACCTAATGCAAAATTAAATGGAACTGTTACTTTGAGTAACTATCTACATTCTTAACCTTGAATATCTTCCCTTTGTTTTAAAAGTCATCTCCATACTTTGTCATCTTAGCAGCTGTCCTACCCTTTGTCTGTTGTAGATGAAATTTAGATATCTAAAATAAAATGATCACATTTCCTAACAGGGAACAGAAACACTAGATTCAATTACTTAACTACAAATTTTAATAAATTGGAGGTTGCCTCTCCTCAAATTACAACTCTTTCGGATTAATATAAAATTAGAATTTGTTAAGATTTGGAAAGGACCAGGTAGATAGCACATGAGATCACAAAAAGGGCTTTCACATCTTTTGGATTTCAAAAAAAAATTGCATAAAATTTACATTTTATATAAGCCATTTACCTTTCCTTTTCTACTAACTGCTGTAAACAGACAATAGCAAATATTTTACGACTCAAAGTATACATTTTATATTGATTAATTTAAGAATACCAAGGATAATGTCAATATTTCTGATTCTAAATACTGAAAACATGATATAAAAATTAACTGAAAATATTTGATATAGGGGCTCTTATGGTAAATTCAGGGTGTGTACTCACTGTAGTTCATGTTACGTTATGCTTATCTATGTTTATAGCTTCCATAATAACATCAAATGAAAGTTCTGTTTTCCCTTCCACTTCACATTGGCCATGTTTTATATAACTTTTGATTTTGTGCTTGATTTTTTAATGATATTGTATAAAAACAAAACACAAAAGATCCTGCAAGCTAACACAGCACTCACTTGCTATATTCAAAATACAGTATTAAATCTTTACGGATAAAGAAAGAAAGAAAGAATACTGACAGAAAATTTGGGATCATCCCGTGGTTTGTTGTGATGACTTACATTAGAAAAAGCAGGTATCAGATATTTACATTGTAGTACAAATTGCAATAATTTCTGAATGTATGATTTGGTGAAAATCATTTATATCACTTGTGTTTGTTTTCTCTATTTTATGTAAAACACTTGCTACTATTAAATGTATCTATAATGTGCAGAAAAGTGAGAGACACTCCTGAGATCTAAGATTTAATCAGAATAAGAAAGAAATATGAATTAAAAGAAGTTTCTAAATGGTTTATGATATCTATTATGGTGTTTTATTATTAAAATTCTCTAATATGTACTTAGCAGGTAAAGAATGAACAACAAAATCCTATAATCGTTATTATATATTTGCACCTGAAAAAATTTTAAATAGATTCTGTCTTATTATTTTGAAATGCACGTTCCAGATGGAATCGTTTTTAGTAATAAAAATCTGCAATATATATGCTAATTCTTATTACTTGCCAAAAGGAACAAGTACATAGTTTCCTGCTGGATCGTTATTAATGTTGCCTTAAGAACAAAAGCACACATCAAGGCCCAATACCAGAATAAGGTCTTTTAATCAAAGAATACATTGGCATTTTCATATTTATAAGTGTGAATTTTCATTCAATCACTACATGGTGCTAGATATATTAAGCCATTGCACAAAAAGTATAATAATTTGCCCACCATTTGGATCTGAAATTCCTTATTGCCAAACATTAAAAAAGGGGCATTTTGCTCATTTCAAAGTTCTGTGTGGCTGTATGGGAAGAATAAATGTCCTATTTGCATTTTTCATTTGAGTAGATAAACAGCTACATAAGCAATGATTATGAAAAATATAATTGACATTACTACATGGTTAAGATACAGAAGGACCTAGTCTAAATTATGTTTGGAATTTCATATTTGAATTGTGGTACTCTAAAATTTTAGAATTTTCTGTAAAAACAGAATTTCTGAAATAAGTAGGGCATTTTATTCCATTTTGCTAATGAATAAAAAAGATATAAATAATTGAGAGGAACAAATAATATACCTTGACTTAGGAAAATCTTGACCTCAAGTCTCCAGCTTGTATACATTCCTTTTTAACTGGATCACTCTGAGTGTTGACCTTTTCCACTTCCTAGACCTTAAACTTTTTGACCAAGTTATACTAAGCCAACTTTACTATAAATGAATATTATAATAAAATAAATATCATAGTTATAATATTAGAGATGAGGTGTTAGATCATGATTTTGCATGAAATTGGAAAATGTGGAATCTTTAGAAGACTACCACAAGGAAAACCTGTATTAATTTTCTTTACTCGCTATTCTACAGCAATAATTGAAATGACAAAGTACTAAAAAAAAAAGTTTATTTGGTCCAACTTTCCTTATGGCACAGATTATAATAAAAAGAAGAAATTTCAGGTACTAGTAAAAGCACACAAGAAAATTGTCATTGAAAGCCCAGAATAATCAGAGACTTAATTTCATAAGTGCCATCATATAAAGTAATAGATTGTCACAGTTTTCAGGAATGTGATGGGAATCACCCAAACATTTTAGAGAATGAAAGGCATAGCTTCCAAACATCCAAATTAGACAATGAGAAAACATGAACTCAATACTTATTTGGTAGTTCTTAGCCCTCTTAGGAATAATGTCCACTTTTCCAAAAAATGCAACTATGGAACATGAAGTACCAAAGTTGACTAGAAAATATTGGCAGCATAATTTAAAAGGAAGCAATAACCCACCACCTGGTTTTACCTAAAGATTTAATAACAGCACCTTCTGGGAAGAACAGACAATGACTATTCTTTGTCTTTCAGATTTTCTTCAAAAGAGACTAATGCCAACACTGTGAAACTGTACAATTTCAAGACAAAGATAGCATCTGAAAAGCTGACATAGAGAAAGTGGTGTTAGCAAAATGACAACAGAGTGTCCTACCATTTTCTTTACAAATAATGATTTTGATAATCACCCATGAATAACAATGCCTTTTGAGAGTTGGAAAGTCTGGCATAGAAGTTCAAACCTGCAAAAATAAATATTAGGTGTTGAACACATTCAAGAGGGTAGGAGGAATGGCTTCAGTTTACTCAAGCTGTCCCACCCCCAAGTTGGTGCAACTCAGTGCCAAGAGGTACCTTCTTGGTCCATGGGGGAAGAGGAAAGTATGGAGTGAGTATCTAGCTTTGTGAGCTGTGCAGATGCTACCAAAGAGTTTTTCTTATGTCTCACCTCATTGTAACCATGAGCTGGGCTCCATGAGAGGATGAGAATGATCCAGGAGAAGATAGCCAGGGCATCTGATGACACTCACTGACTGCTCCCAGCCCATCAGGAAGCCCAGCCATGGGACCCTGGACACCCCTTGCAGTTAACTCCTAGTGATCCACAGGCACCTCAAATCTCTGCACACCTCACCCACCACCCCTCACACTCTGCCTGGCACCTTGTGTGTACACCTTTAGGGAAGAGATTGTGTGCTTTGGCAGATGAGTAGCGAGAAGCTGTGGAGAGTTGAAAGCTGGCCCAATCTCAAGGTTTCATTTCAGATCTAGTTACTGGCACTTTCTTAAAACTTTCATTTTTGGGGTCTACCATAAAACTCAGCAATTTCAATCCTACACATTGACTAAAAAACACAATATATTAATTTGAGGGCCCTCTCTGGTGGCACAACAGGTTAAAGTGCAGCACTATGAAGCTATCCACAAGCACTCCAGTACAAGTTTGATCTCTGGTCAGGGAGGTGACTCACCTAGCACGTCAGACCTCTCCTGTCTCACCCACTGCTCCCCTCAGTAGAGCCCCCTCCCTGGCACTTATGTTCTGTGTCTAGTTTGTATATGCACAAATAAATTTAAAATAAAAGAAATTTTAACACATATATTTCAAGGACATGGCAAAAAAAAAAACTATAGGAAATGGTGTTCCACATCATATATTATCATGTAAATGCATATTAAAACAATAAAAATTTTCACCTATTAAAATAACCAAAATCTAGAGCACTGACTATAATAAAGTGCAGACTATTTACACAGTAGCAGGATCTCTATATCACTGCTGATAATAAATTAAAAAGATCAGCCACTTTGAAGCCAACCGCCACAGTTACTTAAAGTAAACATTCCACTAGCATCTGATCCAGCATTTGCAATCTTTGGCATTTACCCAAAGATTTAACACCATTTCCAATTATACATAAAAGTACACAAGGATGTCTACAGAAATTTATTCATAATTGCCCAAAGCTGCACACAACCAAAATCCCTTGGTAGGTGAATAATAACCTGCAGACAATTGAATATTATACAGCACCGGGAAAAGTGGAATACACGTCGTGAAGAGATATGGAGAAACTTAAGTGCGCATTACTGTGTAAAGGGATATAATCTCCAAAGATTATATACAACATAATCTTTCAAAAGGGCAATAGTTTAGACACCATTGACAGATCAGATGAAGAGTTTAGGGAGGAAGAAGGGAATAACAGGTGGTGTGGATGACTATTTTTTTCTTATATATATATAATTAATATATCTAATATATAATTAACTTACATATCTGTATATTGGAAAATGATTGCCATAATAAGTCCAATGAATGCCTATCAACACACCACATTTTTTATAGTTTATTCTTACATAATTTTGTGAATTTTTTCATCTCAGTTGTAATCCCCGTGGGCTTGCCATCACCAAATCACCTTTGTGCCATCACCATAGTCCAGTACATTTCCTTCCCCCCATTGTTTTTGATCCCGTTCTCCACTCCACCCCTATAATATGTCTCTGGTATATAGCTGTTCATTATTATTATTATTTTCTCACCTGGTCCATTATATTCCTTCTATGAGTGAAACCATCCAGTATTTTTCCTTTTTTTTTTCTGCTTTATTTCACTAAGCATGATCTTTTCCAGCTCCATCCATGTTGCTGAAAAAGGCAACGCACCACATTTTTTTATTCTTATGACAAAAACTTTTTTTCTTTTTACATCATTTTGTACATTTTTTTTTCCATCTCAATTGTAATCCCTGGGGATTTCCCATCACCAAGTCACCCATGTGCCATCACAATAATCCCGTGCATTTCCCTCCCCCCACCCCGTTTTTGATCCCATTCCCCACTCCACCCCCGCAAAATGTCTCTGGTATATGGCTGTTCATTATTTTTGTTATTTTCTCGCCTGGTCCTTTATACTCCTTCTATGAGTGAAACCATCCGGTATTTTTCTTTCTCTTTCTGGCTTACCTCACTAAGCATGATTTTTTCCAGCTCCATCCAAGTTGCTGCAAAAGACACGTGTTTCTCTTTTTTGGTTGCTGAGTAATATTCCATTGTATATATGTACCACATCTTTTTAATCCAGTCATCTGCTTTTGGGCATTTGGGCTGCTTCCATGTTTTTCCAATTGTAAATAAAGAAGCAATAAATATGGGGGTGCAGTTATCTTTTTCAATCAGTGTTTTTGTGTCTTTGGGTAGATACATAGGAGGGTGTGGATGACTATTAAGGTGATGAAACGTTGATACTACAATGAGGAATATGGTATATCCGTGAAGATAGAAAAGTACATCTTTCATGATTATAATATTTCAAATTTTTCCAGGCATCTTCCAAAGCTATTTGTTGACTTTATACACTCTTATATTTTATATATGAGGCCTTTATTTTAAAATCCTTGGCTGAGATAGAACATGTAAAATATTTTTCCAATTTCTTCAGAATAGTATTTTCCACTTCAAAAAAAAACAAAAACAGTCCATACCAATAGGAAGACTCTAAAAGATAGTTTGTTTTTTTTTAAACTACTAATGGACCAAGATATCACTATCAAAAAAAAAATACTATGTGTGCAATTAGTAGTAATCAAAGATGAGAATGAATGATAACAAAACACTCTTGACCCGACTATTAATAATGAAGCTGTATGATATTCCCCCAAAAACTTAATAGAAGCTCTATACCATTTTGTTATCCCACTACAGTATAGTTGGCTGAAGAATACAAAAACACTTATTTGAAGGGATAGATGCACTCACTAGTTCAAGACATGTAGTCAACCTAAGTCCCATCAACAGATTAGCTGAAGCAATGCTGTTTTTTTGGTAAATCTGAGCTCTAAATACAAAGCTTTTACAAGATCTGGGCCTCAAAAGATGGGGAACAAGTGGCTAACACAGAGTTAGGTTCTCCAGCAAGGCAATTAGGATTTACTAAATGCTACTCAATTTAACAGTGTATGTTGGTTCCTTAATACAAGAGGAAACCTCACTTGGTTTATCCCAGAGAAAAGTAACTAACGTCTCTGTTTGATTTATAGAGATAAAATATGTTACTAACAATCTATTTCAGTTTGCCCAGGTACCAAATTGCAATCACCCCAGCTTGTTTGCACTGTCTGTATTAAAAAGACAGAGCATGTAGCATCAGAGCTTCAGACTCTAAATGAGTATTAATTACATTAAATGCTCAAATCCCTGGGTAGGGGAGTAGAGTCACTATTTTTCTGTACATGATTTTGATGGAAGCATGAGCCCCATATGAGCATGCTCAG